>NC_134269.1:147991074-148135094 GCF_031893055.1 Leptodactylus fuscus
CTCATTTTAGCATAACAGACGTGTTAAAATAACACTCCCGTTGACTTCAATGAAATTTTTACGTGTAAAAAAAAAAAAAAAAAAAAAAAGCGTTAAAAAAGCGCCAAAAAAGCGACGTGTTTTTTTACACATGAAAAAATTTCATTGAAGTCAATGGGAGTGTTATTTTAACACGTGTATTCTATACACGTGTATTATGCTAAAATGCGCTCGCGTCAACTCCGTGTGCACGGGCCCTAAAACTGAAAGACATCCTATTAGACCTATAAACAGAGATGTCATATGTGGTGGCCTGCACTAGTCTCCTGAACTCAAAATCATAGATAGCCTGCAATCACAGAGGTGCCAATGGGAGTGCTAAAGGTTTCTGTCATCCTAAGGGTAAGTTCACACAGAGTTTTTTGGACCGGAACCTAAGGCAGAGGCTGCTTCAGGTTCCAGTCCAAAAAACAGGTAGCCGCAACTGAATGCCGAAACAAACTGGCTCCCGGAAAAAAAAGACCTGACCGGCTCCCATTGATTTCAATGGGAGCTGTTTTTTTGGCAATGATTTTGAGGCGGATATAGCCTCAAAATCCTGACCAAAAAAACTCTATGTGAGCTTGGCTGTCATAAGGTACCTGAGCACCCAGTCCAGCCAGCACGGGACTCCTGTACAGGGGTTATTTTTCTGTCCTGTGAATAAGTTTATGCCAAAGAATAAAGATCCTTATGGTCACTATAATATGTACTGGTGGTCATTAAAGGATTAAGACATACAGTAGTCTTACAATAAATCACTATGAAAGCCATATCAAAAAGTCACAGACAAAATACACACAGGTTCACCAGTAATCCTCATGTCCTGAGCCATTTTTGGACAGTAAGGGTATGGACAGTAGAGTGTGAGCTTCTTACCTGCCAGAGTACAAATCTGGGTGTCGGTCAGTTGGAGAGTTTATGTCTTTACATGATGACTTATCTTCAGTCACTGGACCACTACTAGTTTCACTATCAGCTTTCTGACTTAAGGAATCTGAAAATGCGTCATCCCTAAAACGAAAAAAAAAAAAAATACAAAGAAATTAGCAGTTTGTATGCTACAAAAGTGTGATTAAATGGTTTTCAAAACAATATAAGTAAATAATCTTACATGTCTTGTACAACAATGTACTGGTGAGGTACTAGTCCATCAATTCCATTGTGTCGTCCTTCCCACCAGTCTTCTGATGCCCGATGATACAAGAGAAGGGATGCACCTTTCTTGAAGGACAATTCTCTAGCAGATCGTCCGACATAGTCAAATTTGGCAATGGCTTCAATTGGTTCACACTCTACAATCAAAAGTTCAAAAATATTAAGTTATGTGGGCTACAAGTGAAGAGAACTAAAAGGGGTGGATGTATGAGGTACAAAGCTCCTCACTAGTTGCTTTCTTTATATAAATAACTATATATTTGTACAAAAAACCTAAAACATTTTCTGATTTGCTTTAGTAATTCAATAACAAAGTACAATAATAGATATTATGCAGAACTACCTGTAAAAAAAAAAAAAATAGAGGAACCTACATAACATACCTATCATATAATAGCCCTAAAACTCACATATGTTGCTAGTCTTGTTTAATGAGGAACCCTAATCAGATTCCATGGAATCCTGGTTGGGAGACAGTGTCTTAAATGGAAAATGTGTTATTTATGTGATAATCCAAAGACAAAGGGAAATGTTGTATTCTATTCAAACTATTCAATAAACCACCAACGGGAATAGAAATGTAATAAAGCTAAAACATAACTTTTAATGAATATGCATTAACAACATCTATAAAAAGCAGGGGAGGAAAATCTGTGAACCAATGTGTGCTGTGCAAACAATAAACATATCACACAGGCAATGCAGCCTCCATGAAAATGAAGCCAGTATAACTCACCACTCAGATGATGTTGCGGGAAATAATACCAAATTACACAGAGGGTTGCTAATGATGACACACTGGTGCACAATCAGGTTAATCCATAAATACGTGGGCCAAGGGTATATAGGCAAAAGAGGGATAGCAGACAGGGTATACAAAGGATAATATACAGAGTGTATTGCTATTAAACCCTATAACCTATCTCAGGACCATTACCCTAGCAGTGAATGGCCTGACTGGAACCTATCTCTATATTGTGGCCACCCTATAGGAAAACCTGTAAACACTCAGGAAAGGTTAAAAATAGAAATAGAATGATTGAGCATGCCACCCGGACAAGACAAGATAGACAATAGATCACATCTGTACAGATAACAACCCTAGTGACATATCATTGCCTTTACTACTGATATTTATTCATCCTCCATGCATCAGGCAGGTCTAGAAAACTCTCCCTAGAACTCACTGAATGGGCTTCAGACTATTTCTGACTACGGTCATGACTATGAGAACATGCACAGAGATTGTCCAAGAAGTTTGGATCTTGAAATCTGCAGCATGCCAATTCTCTAAGTGGATTGTCACAAGGCAACTTTTGATTTTCTGGCAGAGTTTGTGTTATTGATACATTTTAGAATATACTTTATTAACAAATTTTGGCTCTTTTCTGTGAAATCCTACATTTCTTTATTTTTCCCCTTGAATCTGTATGGAAAGCTATACCCTGCACCTCAGTGTGTACAGTGTCCAGGCTTGTGTTAAATGTAGAGAACACAAGGGTAGGTGAGGGTCACTTCAAGCGGTTATATCTCAGGCATTATAAAACTTACAAACTTGCTTTTGGTGTCATATGAAAGACACCAAGTTCAATGTTAACTATATGATATCCAGAGATAGCACTGATTGAAAACACATTTGAGATTAGGATATTTATATGCCGCAGCTTTTATATTTATCATGTCCAATATATAACTGTTAGAAGTGACTCTCCACACCCTCTTTCTTTTACACAAGCCCATGCACACACACAGTGAGAAGCAGAGGACCTCTCTCAATAGAGAAGCAAGGAAAAGAGTGAAAAAACGCAGTATTCATCAGAAGTTTAGTTACGCATTAAGGAAATACAGAAAAATCCATATGCAGAGATACATGAATATGCATCACATTAGTTCCTGTGTGCATGCAGTCTAGTCTGTTAAATGAGAATTACATTTAAGCATTCAATATGACAGTATCATAATGTTTATATTTTTTGGTGCTTTAAATAAATTTCAACATAAACTGCGAGGCGGCTTAGAGAAAGCTTGAAATGACAGTAAACCGGCTTTCATTAAAGTTGCTAATGGCAGAAGCTTCAATGCACCACTTAGGATGTAAACTCTTTCATGCTGCACTTTTCTTTCTATGTGTGGGCAGCAAGGTTGAGAAATCAAAAAAGATAACAAACAAGGCGGCTTTGTTTATGGACTAAACAGGCAAGCATATTCCAAGGATATGCAAGACCAAAAGACATCATTAGAATAAGATCCGTGTCCTAGAATACACTCATGCACACGGCTTCCAGTCAAACCTCCCGTCTAACTATTATTGAAATTGCTTGTAGGAATAGGATGTAAATAGAAGTATGACTATATGCGTGTTTTCAAAGTGAGGGCAAAATCAAAGGTTACCCCAAAGCAGTGGAGGTATCCCAGGCAGAAAGTATAGCAGGACAAAAGTAATTGTCCTAAGACATAGCCCTGAGAGAGTCATCAGACAATGAGATAAGAGGTGGCTATGTGAGTGGGAGACACAAAAGGATTGGTAGATAAGGCAAGAAGAGAGCCAGTAAGGGCTAGTTCACACAGGGGCGGATTTTGGCACAGAGAGTGTCGCGGGGAGCTGCGTCACTCTTGGGTCAAAACCCGCCTGCCACGACTGTTGCGGTTTCCCCCTCTGGAGTTGGCTCAAATGGATGGGCCGACACCGGAGATTGCTGCCGCCAGGCGGACACCGCAGCTCGTTGAGCCGCAGAATCCACCTGAAGAAAGGGCAGCTCACTTTTTTTTTCCCCCAGCGGGAACATACCACTTACCACCATTGTGAGGGGACGGATTATGACGTGGATTATGCACCATAATCTGCCCCCTCTGTGCAGTGTGAACAGGCCCTGAGGGGACAAATTTATGATGTCAAAAGATGACTGAGTTGATAAAAGGAGGGAGTGGCAAAAGCAGAGGACATGTCTAGGAGGATGAGCACAAAATAAGGTCATTGGGATTTGTCAGATAGCAGATCATTTGTGACTTTGGTTAGGGCAATTTCAGTAGGGTGGCCAGGCCATAAACCAGGTTACATCTGATCATAAAAGTGAGTTGTGAGGTGGGAGCACAGTTCAAGCTGTATGAGAAGTTTGGAGGAAAAGAGGCGTAATAAGATGGGGTGATAGTCTGAGAGAGTGGACAAGTCGAGGGATGGTTTCTTAAGGATGTGTGAAGGAAGTAAGGAAGGAGTCACCGGCTAGTGTTACATTAAAGAGGGTAGGTCTCAGATAACAGTAGCAAGTTATCCCACCAATAATAAAAAAAGCGATAAAACACCTTTTATGTTAAAGGGAGTCTGTCGGTATGAATAAAATTATTATTATTGTAGTACTGTTTATACACTTTCCAAATATGTGTTTCTTGTGCATCAATTCAATTTTTCCAGAAAAATCACCATTTATTACTAGAAAATGATGTAGTTTTCCTAATGTTTCTGAACACCTTCTGAAATAGTGAAACATAAGCATGTGCCTAAACTGACACTTACTACTACTATAAGCAACAGCATATTGCCATGGAACATACAGTTTTGCTTTCAGTTACTCTTAGCAGACGTGGTATACAAACTGAAAAGAATATATTATACCAGTAAATCAACAAGAATGAACATTAGCTGCAATGACAAAAATAATTCCCTTAAAGCTAATGTATCTTCCTAGGGGAAATATAAGTAAATACCAGCTAAACCTAGCAAGGTATATGAATCCTGCACAAATCTCTGTTAAGGACACGTGTCAATATGCAAGCTTGAGATTAAATCTGTTAAGCCATTCTGACTGTAAAATGTCATAAATCTCGATAAACACCATCTTATAGTCCCCAATCAATAATGCTATTTTCTGACATGCTCGTGTGGCAGAATGAAACAAATCAATAATAGCAAACACATAATTTGCTGACCTGGGCATCCCTAAGACGCACCGAACAAACTCAAAGACAGTTTTACACTCTTGGGAAGGATCTTCATTTAGAACAGATTTATAGAAGTGTGACAAGCAATACTATAAATCCTATGAAATAACGGACGCAAATGCAACAAGTACATTTGCATTTTCCAGCATAGGTTTCTGAACCACTGCTCATTCACATCATAGAGCCATATTTACAAGTAACATCGAAAAGTAAAAGAAAGTAAACCTAACATAGATAGTCTTACACTGCAGCAGGTAAAGGGTTTAATAATGCTGCATGATAAACCTGGCACACTTCTGAATAACTGACGGAAGTCTAAATTTACACCACCTGTAAGTTGGCTTAGTTTACGACAAAAAGACAGTACCAATGTTTTGTGCATTCTCGGCTTACATTTTATAGAGGACCTGTCACCAAGTAGCAATTGCTAAATGCCATATATCACTTGATTCTTGCTGTTCCCCTGAATAATTTGGCCTTTATTATTTATTTAATCATCTATTTTTAGACCTTCTATCTGTTCAAAAGATATGGCCCCCTTGAAGGATATATCTAAACGCTTTCATTCTCCGAGTGGGTGGGAATCATTTTCGTTTCTCTGAGTAATACAACAGGTTACCGCCCACTTGGAGAAGAGCTAATTTACATAAAATATAAGAGCTAATTTACATAAAATATTTCAGGAGCCACATCTTTTCAATGGATGGACAGATTAAAAAAACAAATCAACTAAAACAAATTATTCACAGACTCAGTGGCAATGAAATGATGTATGGAATTTAGCATTTTTTTTATTTGGTGACAGATTCTTTTAACACACATTTCCTTTCCTAACAAGTCAGCTTTTTCAAATGGACCTACCACTTTGTCAATCAAGGCACAAAATGTGTCAGGTTGTGTGCAAAACCATTAATATATGTACAGTAATATATGTTGTATGTCAGTCTTTGGTGCATGTTAGGCTACATGCTGATGTTCGTGTGCATGTACTGGACCCAAAAATTTACTTCAGGCAGCGGCTTCAGGAATACCTCTTTTGCCAAGGCTCATGGACCCATATATGGACCTTTGATAATACAAAGACGTGTAGGGGGGTTACAGAATATAATGGGTCAGTGTGATAGTCATGAACAATACAGCTAGCATGCTGACGATACACACAGTTATACGCATGTAAATCTGTCCTGTAGTCTTTTACGCTTGGTGCATTCAGTGTACCACAGACAATGTCATGGTTTCCTATTTAACAGCTTTTCTTGTGTCAAAGCATTCTTCTATCCCATCAAAAATATTTTTTCTCTTGCAAAAGTGTCAACTGGTTCTGTTGTCATATTGGTTGTTACATCTGTGGCAGATTCTCAGTGAAATACATATTAAAAAAACAAACAAAAAACCTAACAGCAGCTTGTTAGGCATACATTGGCATCCATCACCCATACCCCACGTGTTAAAACAACATCTTAATTTCTCTGATTTTATCACTGAAAATGGATAATTCTAAGTTCTGGTTGCAAAAAAAACCAAACAAAAACAAACAAAAAAAAAACAAAAAAACATACCGTCTTCACTTGTGTGAGTTTCATTGCAGTCATGATCAACTTCATCTAGTGTGCCATGTTCACTGTAAGGGCTGTCACTGATAATACAGAAAATGAAATATCAGCATCACCACATGTAAGAAAGGCTTACTGCAAGTCATTAACATTGCTCACATCAAATAAATAGTAAAATCAATTAAACAAACCTTTAACCTATATTTCAAATGTTCATTTACAGCAAAGTGTGTGCATACCATGTCTTTAGCAACAAATATAGCTTTAAACAGAGCTAGGCAGAATTATCTACTTTGCAGCTGCCCCTGACTTCTGCCCGGGGTTGACAGCGAGAAACCTTTCAATAAAGGTGAGCTGGGCAGTGACCTGATAGAGGGAAGCCACACAATTCCCAGCATTTTTGAGAACTATTATTTTCTTACAAACATCACAGCGTTTCAAATCTTTGTAGAACATAAATCATAGCTGTAATGACATGGTGAGGACAGCAGGAATCTCCTGACATCTTCCTTTTTAAGCTGCTGTTTTGTATTATTCTTCAAGATGGAGTTTAACCTATAGAAGGGGATTGTGTATGTGCAGGCGGTTTTCTTTTTTGTGTGCGATTTACATATACATATGTATACACACACACAAAACACATATATAAAAGAAAACCACCTGCACAAATAATCCCCTTCTACAGGTTAAACTCCATCTTGAAGAAAAATACAAGATATTCACTGGAGAAGTGTGCCACTTTTCTTTCTCTCTTTTTCCTGCAGAAACTTTTTTTTATTCTTCCACCCAATGATTTTTGCTCATCATCGCCAGTATAATCATCGCCAGTATAAAAAGTGGCTGATATTTGTCAAATGGAAGAGCTGTCTCACTGTGACTTGCATGCATACACCAAGTTTTGACAGCTTTAGCACACGTGGGTGTCCTTTCTGCAACTCCCATGGTTTATCAGCATGATCAACACTGATGCTCTTCCCCATGACTCTTTTTTTTTTTTTTTTTTTGTGTTCCTTCTAATGGGTAGCATCTCCCAAGACCCTCCCCAATTCGTCACATTTGCTTGTTGGACATTAAATAATATTACCCTTATGTTTATTTACTAATGCAAATCTTTATGATATATGTGCACTCTCCAATCGTTTCCAGACGTGGGTGTGTTATACAACTGATTTGTTAGATAATAGGAATATTTACAATAAAAATGAGAAAAAAAAAAATTAGTATGGCAATATTTCTGAATAATTGTGGGAAGCAATAATACTATTTACTCATTTCTGATAGTGGCACTACAATACAGCAGCGTGAAAGAACAATGGTAAAATCGATACAGAACTCCAATATCTTCTTCCTTACTCACACAAAAACACGTCAACCCTTGTTATATTATCCCAATTGACCTACCAGTAGTCATCGCCAGCCATACATTTCTCATAAACTGGGCCTTCCAGCTCTTTAGCATCTGGAAAAATATTCTCATGATGGATGATTATTGTTTTAACAATTTCATTCACATGAGCCTGACAGGACACTTGGTCTTGAATGTCTGGAACAGGCATCAATGTAGGGCCAAAGCAGATTGCCAAGTTATATGGATCCATCATATTCTCATCACTATACTGCGAAAGACTGTATGGAACAAAAGGAGAAGGTTAAAGTGGCTGCATAATACAATGTGAGGAGTAATTGAGGATTATTCAGCACTGCTACTATTGTTTTATGTCATACATAATAGACATATACAACTATACATCCATAATTTGGAATAGAAAGTGTGAAATTATTTCAGATATCATTGCTATGGCGAACACGTGTTATCATTATGCGTAATATTTCTCTAGTACCTTTGTATTCAGTAGAAAATTGCAATAATTAATATAACAACATATTAAATTTGAAAGCATCTCAATTTCACATGACTTCACACAATAAGTGTAATAGATATTGATTTCAAGGGCACTTACTGGTTAAGGAATGCAAAGAGGTATCTCATAACTATAAGCACAGTCCTGGGAAGTGTCAACAGGATCTTCCTGATGTGCATGGCTCTCTCATAGAGATTCTCCACTCCTGTCAGAAGAAGATACAACCCATGATATTACATTGGTGGTAAAGAAGCTCAGCCACAGGAGTCATGACTAAAAGTAGAACCATAGTTTTTCCAGTTACAGTGTTACACTAACCTGGATTTACTAGGTGTATATGTGTATGTTTGAACAAACTTTATTGCAATGAAAGTGTAGGAATGTGAATTTGAATGTGATTAGGAGATAGGTTCCACATGTATGGGGAAGGCAGGGGAGTAGTACATATACACCTAGTATTTCCAGGTTCCCTCAGAGCACAACATAATGGCTATGATTAAGGGACTCACGTGTCCTGAAACGCGTTAGCGGGCTTTTATGCACTAATTTGTTTTTTTCTTACTTTTTTTCACAACCTGTGTGTCTCTTTTTGTATTTTAACGATTATGGATTAAAAGTTACATTTTATTGAAGTCTGGACGTGCTTTGGTCTTCTATCCTGCTTTTTGTCTACATTAGATACACATCTCAGCACACACCAACACACATCAGGAGATTAGATACACAGCTCAACACACACCACCACACATCAGAGCTTTACTTCAGGTTTCCATAACCACCCAGCCATTCTCTTCACTGCTGTAGGTCAGCTTTATAGGGGCAGGGCACTGCGGATGACACTGTTACACAAGTTCACATTCACACAGCTTTACTCCAGGTATCCATAACAACCGATCGCAGGTTTTTCACTGATATCCAAACTGAGATACACATGATGCTTAGGGACATAAAATAGACCAGTGCAAAACTGGGCAATTCTTATGGGGCCACTACACAAACAAAAAAAATTAAATACACCCGTGCAAAGCCGGGTCCTCCTGCTAGTTTATGATAAAATGCCACATATACTGTAACGTTTCTTCAGTATATACTATAAAACCATGCACTATTAGCCATTGCCTCTGCCTTGTATACGCCTCTTTGTTTCTGTCCAGACTACTGCTTGCTTGTTATTCTTTGTATAGTATGTATTAAATCAAATTTGCTTCAAAAAAAAAAAAAATAATAATAATAATAATAATAAAATCTAAGTTTATATTAAAGAATAACACCACTCAAATCTAAAAATGCCGATACCACTACAGATAACCTCAATAACTCATTGTTGCTACGTCTAGTTAGCGGATATCATACAATGCTTTGTTCACTAGAGCAAAGTAGCAGAGAAAGATATGAAGATCCACAGAGAAGTCTGTAGCACATATATGCATAATGTTTAACCAGGGTTTCTGTCTGGAAGAGAAAAACTTGAGAAGAATCAGTTCTCAATAAAATAACCAGACATTACCTTGCAACCTTGGATTCTTTTCAGGAAATCTGTTTTAGCCATCTGGGTGTTTTAATATAGTACTATAGAACGATGGCAATACTTCAAGCACAGCCCATGCACAGTATATTAGAAACAAAAGGCTGTTCTATGTAAACAGAAACATAAGAACCTTTTCATGAAAGTATCATTTCTAAAATGTAAAAACAGCAAAGGAAGGCTGCTTCTGGGAAGACGTGTAACAAAGCATCCTGTGAAAATGACTGCACTCAGGAAATAATGCTTTTCAGTTATTTAATCTTTATTACAAAGCAGATGGCAAGATGTCGCAAGTTAGACTGCCAGCAGCAAGACAGCAATCCATGGTCTAAGATTTCACTCTATGCACACTCATGTTAGGTAATGATTAAGTGTTTCTGCTGTATATTACGCTACAGCTAGACACCACATTGCCTGCTGAACACTCCACTGCTCCAAGTGTTGCTCCTGGGAATAAAAGCTTGTGACACTGAATAAAGATACAGTGTCATTTCCTGAAGTGAGAAATTCTACACTAAGGAATGCAAAGAAAAAGGTTAGTAGAAACGTGGAGCAGCATTTCTGCAAAGATAGATCGATATTTTCTGTGAGATTACTATTAATTCATATTTCCCTTGAATATAAAATAGTAATTCCCTTGCTCCTGCACTCACTGGGCACACTAACACAACTACCCTGTTTCCCCGAAAATAAGTCATACCCTGAAAGTAAGGCATAGCAGAGGTTTTGTTGAATTGGCTATATAAGGCACTCCCTGAAAGTAAGACATCCCCCAATAATAATAATTTTTCTGCGCAAAAATTGTATGAAGAAAAACATTGCAGCCAGCTGAACACGGTGCGCGATGTTCCGTGTGCACAGGTATGCCGGCTGCTGACGCCGCTGCGAAACGTATCCACTGTTCCTGCTGCTGTAGGATGAGCTGGGAGATGCCCGCTGTGCATACACTACGGTAAGCATCGTATGTGGCAGAGGGTCCGCTCTCCCAGCTCATCCTGCAGCAGCAGGAACAGTGGATACAACGTATCGCAGCAGCGTCAGCAGCCAGCATATCTGCGCACACGGAGCACTGCACACAGCGTTCAGCCGGCTGCAATGTTTTTCTACATACAATTTTTGCGCAGCAAGCGCATCTTAGTAGTGGTGGCAGCAGCACACAAAAATAAAATAAGACATCCCCTGAAAATAAGACATAGCATATCTTTAAGACCAAAATTTAGTATAAGACACTGTCTTAATTTTGGGGAAACACGGTAAGTGCACACCCTATGCTAGTTGAGTGACCGCCTTATCCAGTTGACCTTACGCCATAGTTCATCCTAAAGTATATTTCTCTCTGTGCAGATTTGAATTATGGCATGAGTCTATTCTTGTTGTGCGTTAAAGTGGATGAGCTGTATTGAACAGGGTTAAATCTGTGGCATGTCAAATTGCAAGTTTGCAGCGAAAATTAGAGGATCATAAAAATCTACCGAGTGAACATGAATTCTATTGCATCATATTTCTGAAAACTGTTATATTCATTTCAATGGAACTTACTCAAAAAGCAGAAATTTAAGGACCATATAGTGCTAAATCAGTGAACCCACAGAATGCCCTCTGAGCAACTCCCAAGCTGACATAAAGGGGTTCTGTAAATGAACATCATTGCATTTTGACGTGATCCAGGTCAGTGTCTCTCCAAAATTAGAAGAAAAAGGGACACCCCCCATTATGACAATGTCATTCCAGTAAGAGAATCCCATCTATTACTATCTAGTAATCTGTTGGATCTGTGCAAGTATGACAGGGTATCTATCTCACTTTGAGGTTTGAGTGCCATTTCAACTAAGAGTACAAAGAACCTGGTACGGTTAGGCTGGCCAGTAGACCGCTTGAGAAACAAATTAGTCTATTAGTTCATCCTGTAGTCATTTACATTTTATATGCATGTTGCTCAATAGAAAATGAGCAAAAAATTAAATCTCAATATACTAGGATTAAAAATTCCAGGCTCATGCATTGCCAATAGTAAAAAAAGAAAAAAGAAAAAAAAAAGGCAAATCATTACTGGAAAATTTGCCTTCTGTGTTAAAATCTAAAACTTCCATACAGTTCGAGCATAAGGCTGAGGCATGTTTTTTGCAGCAGGTTTTTTTTTTTTTTTTTGAGTTAAAGCCAAGAGTGGCTTCAAAAGTAATGGGGAATATAACAGACGCACTCATCCTTCTCCTTTCTGCTATATACACAGACTCCTTTGGCTCAAAAAAAATCTGTAAATGCAGACTTTCCGTGACATATGGCCTTAATCTAAAGAGGTTTTTGACTTTTCCATGACAATATGAGGTCAGACATGGCAAGAATAAGTGTTGGCAGTGTTTCCCTCTGAGTATACCTACACTAGCCAAAAACACAGCATATATGCCACATCAATTGTGCTCAGAGGAGAGCTACATGCTTCATCATCACTATAGGAAGGCTCCACAGTCTATAGAATTAAGGAAAGTAGTTGTCTATTCTTTCAGGCTAGTACTGCTGTGGAATGAAATCAGACTATGGCATCGCTTTCATGTCACTGAGAACTGCACCTTGGACATGTGCCCTTTTGTTTGTGTTTGTTGCTGAGCTCTGCAGAGCTATACTTAGACCAGCATTTCCTGAGGATATCCACAGTATGGTGTAGTGTGCTTAGTCAACCCAGTGCCTTATGGGAAGGTTACAGAAAGCAGTGCAATAGGGTGATCAAATTACACAGAAGAATTTGAGTGACTGAGGGTTAATCCAAATGGTGACCTTCCTTCTATGGCACCATATACCCTGAACATGGGTTGTATAGATTTAAACTATGTCCTAATGTTCAACTGGCCCCAACCACTTAGTTTCTTATATAGCAAAAAAAACAAACAAAAAAACAACACCACGTAAGCAAAAAGGACAAAACTGAAATTGCAACCAGAGATTTCAGGGAGCACAATAAGGACTCTTCTGCCAGCAGCTCATCTTCCCTGAAAACAAATGGATCAGGTAGTTGAAATCTAACAGCCCCCTTTGGAGCAGGATATGTCTGTTCCATGTAGCTGACTAGACTGACCCATCGACCTTAAAACTTAGGCCCTTTGACTATTTTACTTCCACTTTGCACTTGTCACACATGGAATGGCTCCACTAACAACAAGTAGCCCATTTCATGTCTACCCTATTTGGGGCCACGCGGGTCTCCGTCCCTACCATGTTAGAGAGGTTGTGTAGGTCCGGCACATTTACGGCCCACATATATGACTCGGTGGACTGAAGCTTTGGAAAGGCAAATCTCCCCCGCCCAGTGGCAGATCATATGGTCCCATGAAGTCAAACCCTCTACTTGTATAACATAAGACTCAATACAAGATTCTGATGTACTGGTATCTCCTACACACTCTTAACCTGAATATTCCCCCTTTTAGTTGGAGATGCTTTTCTGAGATAGGTACTATGTACCATATTTTTTTGATCTGTCCTTTGAGGGAAGTTAAGGCCATGACTGATGTACTTTTTCTTCAGGGGGTCCCCTTATACCCATTAGTCTATCTTCTTAATTTGCCACAACGGTTCCTTGGTAAAAAGGCGTCTAAGCCGTTTCTATATATTTGCACTGTGGTCAGAAGCTGGTGGCTCTGCACTGGTGAAGTGTACACCCCCCTCGGGTCCCGTATTGGTAGCTCGTATCAAGGATGTCAGGAGTCTGAGGTATCTCACTGCTACTCATAATAAGGTGTAGGTCTTCCAGTCCATTTGGTCCCCCTGGGATACGTACTGTGTCCTCCAATAACTCTGATCTTTTCCTCTCTCTGCTCTCCTTATGTCTTATCCTGCTGTTCCCCCCTTTGTCCTCTAAGTCTTGTATTTCTGTGTTGATTCCTTATTCATGAAGATCCAGTTATTGTTGCTCAGCTCTCTGCAGTTTATTATTTTTTATGTTTTGTACAATTTATAAAAATTTCAATAAAATTGACAGAAAAAAAAAGAAAGAAATCCAACAGTCCGATCCTTAACTCCCCCAAAATCTGCTGTGGGGGTTCATTTTGGAGGACCCCACAAACTTCACATGGTTTGGATCGTCCTGACAAAACCATTATGTTTGGCTGACATACATCTAATGTATATGACCAGCTTTAGGGTTTTGTGATCAAAGCTACTTTGAGTTCTATGTAGGACAGATTTCTAAAGAGGTATCTGTCAGGTCTGTTTAGACAGTATCTATTATACCTTAGGTCACACCTGTATGAACAAAACTTCACCTGAAGGACATGAAATTTCTCGGAAATAAAGTTTAGTAACTATATTACTGCTGTATGTGGCTTCAAGGAAGAAGTAAAAACTAAGACCGAAAAACAACCATAACAACAACTTTTTATAATTAAGTAACTAGTATAAAGCGATTTCTCTGTGCTTCCTATGTGTTGACCATGAATTTTTGGAGTACTTCATTCCGACAGCTCAGAAAAGATCAGAGTAAAGTGCAAGCTCTGCCTGTGCTTGCTATGTCTCATAGTGCTGTGGCGGCCTGTCTGAACCTGATCTCTACATGAAAGCGAGGACAATTACTGAAGTGTATAAAAGCCTCTATTATGCCTGCAGGAATGCTTTCCTGCTGTGTTGGACACAAAGAGTTATACATAATCATGCTGAAAAAAAGGGAGCGGTCCCAGCTGCAAGTATGACTAAACTCTCCTCAAGAGTGGCGCAGATGTGGGACAAAATGCCTTCAAGACATCTAGCTATTCTTTCCCACTTCCAGGAAACACTGGCTAGAATAGAGTAAAGTGATGGTGAGGAAGAAGGGTGAAGGATTGCGCATAGCAAGTAAGGAAATGGAAGACATTCTGAAGACAAAAAGGTGACTTACGGATACAGGATATCAAATCGTTAAATCTTTCCTTGGGAAAGAGTGGGTTTTCTAAGCCCCGGAAATACAGCTTCAGGACACCGGCTACTGAGTTAATATCGTGATTATTTTGGTCATCTGTCAAGGGGTCCTCTCCTGTAGAAATGCACATAATGAACAAGTTACCATTAAGCTATTCTGAAGTATAAGACAGGGCACTGCAACTTCTCTACACCCATAATTATAGTCTACAATGCCAGGCTACCAGTATAAATAGCCAAAATACTTATTTTAAAGAGCAAACATAACATTAGATTTAACAATAGTATAACATGAATCCAAATTATATAGTAAACCTAAAACAAGAAAGACCTCCATGGATGTAAATAGAGGCTGTTCTGCCCAAACGAGCAAGTTTATATTCAGATGTTCACCGTGGAGAACCACATGTCATGCACTGGGTTTAGGAGAATTTCAAGGGAGTATTTTAGTGGTATTCATGTTTAAGAAATGATCTACTGACTTTATATATAGAAACAAAACACAACAACCATTCCAACATAAGTCATAAAAATGTATCAATAATTGTATGTTCCGTTAAAGTAATATAGCTAGCTTTCCTATGGATAAGGATAGCATGAATAACAGCAGAAAAATGAAATAACTGTAAATAGGAATTACTAAAAAGCTCATTGTGACTGCTTACTGGTTAGCCAGCTCAGTGACCATTTAGTTATGTGCCATCAGTGCTTACTACATACAGAAAAACTAATACCATATGATATGTTATCACTTTATTCCACAGATTTATGGTTTTGAGAGAAACGTCTCAAGTACTATTATTGTTTGCACTGGTCACGTTCTTGTACTAAATTATAAGAATCTCTTACCTCTTTCAAAGGCATTTTTTATATCATTCACCTCTACCTGGGAACCAGAAACTCGGAATATACCCTGGTGTTGAAGCCCTGAAGAAAGTGCAGAAAAGAAGCAAATTACCAAGATAAAAGTCACTGCAAGTGTCAAACACCATAGAAAGATTATACAACGCAGTCACTGGGTCAGTGAATATGTGAGGGACTCAGGAAATGAACAGAAAGGCTTCTTACCATACAAGTTAATAAATCTGATGCAGCTTTCCACGATAAGAGGAATTATTTGCCCTGATTCCTACAGAGATAAATTGCAAAGAAATGAATAAATGGCAATCTTTGTCTGATCCTCAGTAGAAGGAGCTCCTCCAGACTAAACAATATGGATAGCAGTGCTAGCACACACATGTACAAGTACTACTGAAAGCTGCATAGGGTGAAATTCATACAGGTCTTAAATTTGTGTTCACTGTGAAGACTTGTAAAGTAGTACCATTATTAGATGTGGCAGCAGTAATGTGTTATACTAACCAGCTTTATCAAGTATGTGAGATTGGACTGAAACAATGATTATAGGAAGCCTGGTATTGGGTTACGTTTTTTATAAGATGTTACAGAAATATATACAATGTGAGTTAGAATTTACCTTGTGATTTTATGCATGAACTACAGACAACTTTATGGCTACATGCATATGACCAAGTGTGCAAGTTGGGAAGAGGAGAGGCGGTGAGTGATTTTATAGCGGAATGCACACTTGATGACATCAGAGTGCCTTCGGTCCCCAATTAACTTCAGTGACGGGGTTCTGCTCCGATGTCACAGAGCAGGATAGGACCTGCTCTATAATCATCAAAACGGATCATCAGACCCTCCCCACTGGAAGACCCTCAGTTTGCACTCTCAGACATTTGTATGAGGCCTAAGTCATGTTTCAGTTATTATGGCTGGCTTCAGCTGTACTGATCTTGAGCTACATCATGTAATAAAGCCCATTTTTATTTACAGTTGCATTCACAATTTTGCAGGATTCTGGTGCAACAACTTTCAGTCACTCCTGAGACTGCAATATTTGTACACAACTTGCTTAGGTGATCTACTTTCAGGATGATGTAGTCTTTAGACCAGGTTCTTCCCTGTCAAACCTTCCCAAAATGCAGCGTGGCAGGGAGTACTGCATTATATGATCATAGTTAAGTTAAGGGGTGCGTTTCTTTACACAATCTTGATGAAACCAAGACAAACTTTGGCTACAAGGGGCAAACATGCTGCTGAAATTCTGTCAAGGGAACCTTCAAGTCTCCTGCACTTTTAGGCTGCGTTTTTCTAGCAGATTTTGCAGCTGTTTTTTTTTTTTTTTTTTTTTTTAAGGTAAAACCAAGAGTATATAACTGCATTCCTCTAAATCCACTCCTAGCTTTGCCTCAAATTTCTGCAGCAAAATCTGCAATAAAAAGAAAATCCACTTTTTTTGTAATGTGTGTCCTCAGCCTCAATATTTGTATTACACCGGCTGAAAACTGTGGGTGAACCCCATGGCACTAAATCCACAGAATAGGCCACTTTGGGTTTTACTTACAGCACATAGGGGAGTGTGTGTATTTTTATTTTTTTTGCTATTGTGTAGGGAGGTGCTTGGTATACTTTATTAACCTGTTGTACTTTCTTTTAGAAGGAAACAGTTTCTAAAATTCTCCCCAGCAACACTAAGGGGAGATCTGTCCAATATTCACCCTCTATATATGAGATACTTACTTAAAGCACTGCTAAACAGAACTTTGTTATTATAGTATATATTAAAGTATATTACAAGAATGTTCAGCAAACCTCTCATTACACAATAGCAAAAAGAAGTGAAATGACAAGTAACACTTTAAATCTCATTCACTATGCTGCTAATGTAGGTTGTAGGGAGTTAAGACTCCAGAGAGTTCACCCTATGAGATTTCTCTTCATGGGTCCCAGCCTAATTCTGAATGCAACCATGAAACAATATTAGCACAAGACAATACAGTACAATAATTTTTACATTAGCCAGTTATAGATTGTATATAAAATTGTAAAATAATGAACCAATGCTTTTAGTGTTAATGATATATAAATACAGGCATAAAAACCGGGCTTCACAAAGTCCAGGTATGTAATGGAAAATAAAATGAGGGACACAACACACTTAGATTTGCTTAGGTTAGACATGCTGCATATAGAAATCTCTGATAAGGGAATGTCTGCACACAGCAGGTATGTGTATAAACATATTTGTAGGTCACAAGTTCTACATTCTGCTAGCAGATTGCGGTGATTGATGGATTCTAGTTCAACACCACAAAGTTCATTTTCTTAATCAAGTGTAAACAATGAAGCCAGCACCAGGAAATAGATGATGGGGGGGTTGTAAAAGGGATTGTAAAAGACACAAAGCAGCAAAGATAATATGCTGCTATTGTGCTTAAAGAACACTTCAATTCAAAGACACATTTAAGGCAATGTTCACAACTGCAACAGAGCCTTGAAAATCAGTAGAGGAAAAAGTCCTACATGAAGGCCTGTTTCAGTTTTAAAATAATGGACACCTGACAGACCCCACTGTAGTCAATGGGGTCCATTGGACCAAGTGTGACTGTAACCTCTTTTTTTTCGGTACGTCTATCCGTTGTTCTAGTCCTTCAATGGACCAGAACAATGATTATGTGGCACTAGTGTGAACCTAGCGTAAAAAAAACCAACGTATCGATTTATGTTTTGTGCAAACATTCCCTTGTTAAAGAGACAATTGCAAAGCAAGGTGCACATCATGAGATGTGATGCATGAGATGCAAGTCACCGTCACCAACAGCACAATACCTGATGTCTTGTGTGCGAATTCCTTCTTCCCCGACTAGAAGCAATAGTAGAAATATAGGACAGAAAATGAAGTAGAGAATAAATCTATTGAAGATTCAAGATAGGATTTAGAAGTTTTACTGATTTCACAGTATAGCATTCCTGGAGGAACAGATGAGATAGGTGTAACAACCTTCATCAGCGTAATGTTGCTCACAAGGTGTTATGCTACCTGCAGTGAACTCTGTTACAATAAATTCGGATGTGATTAAGAATAGCAAAAGAATGTCTCCATTTTCACATGTGCCAGGTGGTCATGTACTTCAATGTGGAGTGTGACATCACATTCACGTATTAAGTGTCCTAAAAGCAATGTCTCATTAAATCAATCCCTGTCAGTATCCCTTTTGTAAGGTCTAATGGACATCATCTGAAAAGATTCTGGCAGGATTCCCTGTATTAGATAAAACAGAGAAATTCTGGCAGATATTGCATGTGCATGTATCACATAGGCAGCCATGTTAATGTGAAAGGCAGGCATGCAATGCTGTATTAAAAGGGTTTTCTGGCCCCAAATTGAGTTTTCATGCTCATAATCTGTCTAACGATAGGTTATCAGCATGTGATCTGTCAGGGTTCAACACGGTTGCACAGATCAGCTGCAGCCTCCGAGTGAAGCTGCAGTTCACCAAAACCACCGCTATGCAGTTGACGGGCCTGCTGTGCCACTCCTATTACTTGAGTTATTACCATACACTTCAATGCCTGTGACTTGATGGTATTTTACTGCCAAGTCTCAGCTCTGAAAAAGTTGTGCCACAGTAAGTCACATAACTGTTTGAGAGCTGCATGATTATGTGTAACGTGTTGTTGTGCAACACATGTATGAGCAACACATATAGGAGGTGCTTTATCTTAGGCTTTATTTAGGACTTTTTAGTTACCAACTAACACACCAATGGATAAAACTGTTTTCTATGGGCTTCACCAAAGGCTTTTTGGTGAGAAGCAAACACAAATCTCTATAAAACACACAGATTTCTATAAAGCCTACTTATTACAGAGGATTCTTGATCAAATGATCCTATTATCCTAAACTGTCTCCTCGTAGACCCCCAAAAATAAGCTGGTATTAAAAGTTCATTTTCTCTGCAGTGCCACCACTGCAGAAATTGTGGATTGCACGGTGCCCATTCAAAACAATGGCTTTTCCATGTTATTTGGCTGAGGAGGGCCTCAAAAGTGAGAGACAAGTTTTGTAACTGTTCTTCACTCTAGTCATGAAATGAGAGCTTTCTAAACTAGACAATCCCGATAACTATAAGGGTGAGTTCACAAGGGTAGCTGCGACTGGATGGTGATGCAGTGCATCAGCATCCAGTCGCGCACTCCGCTCCGGATTAGGCCCAAATGAATGGGCCTAGTCGGGAGGGAGTGTTTTCAGGCGGATGTCGTGAGGCGAATCCGCCTGAGAATGAGCATGTCACTTCTTTTTTCCGAGAGCCGGAACAAATGGCTCAAGGAAAACAGAACTGATCGGCTCCCATTGATTTCAATGGGAGCCGTCTTTTTGGTCAGGATTTTGAGGCGGATACGGACTCAAAATCCTGACCAAAATACCCTGTGTGAACTTACCCATAGTGTATGAGCTTTCTGATAAATCTGCAGTATATTAGGTATTGCTTACCATAGAAATACACTACTCAGATAAAGTTCAATGAAATCACAGTCTCTACTGGATTTTTCCCTGTAACTGAATAACAGGAAGGCTTTTGAGGAAATGTTTCCTGCACTAAACATTTCACTGTAACAGAGTTCACTGCATATACTGTATGTCACTGTCGGCAGAAGACTAGAAGAATAATGCACGAGTTACTGAGGAAGGGGTTACACTTCCATCTCGCTGTAGACTCCGGAAGGATATTTGATCAGAGGGGAAAAAACAGCCCACCACAATGTAGAATGTAATGACGTCCCTCAGCTGCTGTGAGGCCTTAGGCATTACATTGAAAGCAAAAAGTGCAGGTTAGCCCTCAGCATTGCAAGTGCCAGTACCTGGATGAAGGACTCCAGATCCCCGTTAAACAACTTAGTAATATATTGAGAAACGGGTCTGGGTTTCCTTTGTTTCTGGGGTTTAGGGGGGACATTTGGAGGCCTGGGAAAGGGAACATGAGCAAAAAGTGATGTTGCTGAAAATAAAAATATACCACTACTATAATTACTAAAATACATTAATTTAAAATAAAGCAATAGTTCTAACTCATGTACATTTATATTTCCATCATCCATGCTTTAGTGGCATTATCTGAAAAGCTAATTTATTTTTGCTTTGTTCAATCATTTATGATGTATAATTTATAGATAACTGAGTAAAATAAATCAACATTATGTCCTTAAGCAGTTGGATATCTGTCCCCTAACCTGATAATATCAGTCATATTTGTGGCTCCATCTCAAAGTCTGATCACTTTTAATCTACTGAAGTGGACTCCTGGATTTATCTCTGGCGTCCATGCTGCATTACATGACACTACGTCTGCCTTTAAATTATGATATACAGTTGTATATGATTACATAAGTAAAAGTAGCTGATCAGTGATGGCGGTACAAATAGTGACTTACTAGAATCTACCACTGGACTGTGGGCATCTTGGTACCGTCAATAATTTGCAAAGGAATATGGATTAGTTTCTGAAATGCACCCTGATAACGTTAGATATATTGGTAGTGTCTATTACTATGGGTAATATCAAAATTCTCATTTTAACTCAAAATAAAACAATGTAGTTCTAAAAACAAAACTGTAACATACCTTGTAGTCATGTATTCTGCTCTATAGCCTGCAATAAATAAATTATATATCAAGAAACACATTTGTAGTATATTTGCCAATTATTTATCCTACTGTCCAATATAGCTGTTTTGTTCACTGAAAAAAAAAAACCTACAATAATATGGCACAACCACTATACAGTGTACAGAGCTGCTGTCAGCTTCTGCATCTACAGGTTGTCTGGAAATGAGCTGATCAGTGTGGACCCTACTGTACAGCCCTAATATACAAAATGCATATAATGCATAGTAAGTGGATAACCGATGGCCATCTTTTCCATGGCACAATGTTATTATTAGGTTTTACACTTTCTGCTTTTTCACTATGGATTCAAGTAAAGGAGAATTTTCTAACAAAAAATTTAACTGATCCCGAGGGGGGTCCATCTCTGCCTTGGTAGATAAATGGTGGAATACATAATGTATTCCTTTGTCAGTCAGGAGATGTATAATCCTTTGCAATAGGGTCCATGCATAACTTCAAACTGTTCTTCACAGATTAAATCCATAATCCTTGCTGTGATTCATTGATCTGTAGATCAGACTTAATAGGAATATGATTAACTATATTTACATGGCTAATCTATGCTTACAACTGGAGATTATGGTTATAGAAAGTGTACAGGTGTACTACATCTAAGGACACGACACCAGCCAAACTATAGAATAAACAATTCTCGATGGGCTGATGTCATGTTTGTGCAGTTTTAATCATTTTACAAAATGATACAAAATAAATTGTGTCTCAAACAATCGAAAATATCTTTGTTCCCTAATGGTAAATCCCTTAATATCGTTATGTTACCACTATTGCATGTTATATTGCAGAACATGATCTCTCAATGTGTTGATCATCTTTCTTACCTATTCAAATGATGTAGTTGGTGGTTTTACAAATACGTATACGTACATACACAAATTAGAGGAGCAAAAACCCTGATTGGCTCATTCATTCATAATCCTCCTTCTGTTAGGAAAACCTCATATGACTGGTACCTTAGTACAGGTTCTGTTGGAGCACTGTATTGGTGAACAATACATGGTTTCTCTATTTGATGTTCTTTGAATCCCTGTGCAATGCACTCACCTCCCTTGGGGCTGCACAAGATGTAACACACTGTATTTTTCCCAAAGTAATCTGATGTATATTAACAATTACAGAGATCAGCAAGTGATATGGTAATCTAACCTCCCAATGTATGTGTTACTACTAAGAGACCTGAATTTGAAGAGATTTATAGTGTACCTACCATTATAAAGCAACTTGGTGCCTAAAATCACCCTGTTGTAAAGTCATCTGTGCCTCCAGACAAAAAAATAAAAACCCTGCTTCTCCATTCAAGCACAGTGAAGCTGAGCGTATATAGCCCTGGATTCAGTGTGTGGCGGTGCAGGCTCTGGGGGCACCAAAGATTGATCCAATGAGATTCATCAAACACATCTATAGGAAAGTGTAAAGGTTTATTTTATTTTTTTTAAATTGATGCACGGATGACTTTACAACAGGGCGATTTGGGACACTAAAACTCCTAGTCCGTATAGATCTGTGCGATGTTTTGTGTCCAAAATTGGCCTAACAGGTACCCTTTAAGGAATGACAGTGTATACAATATAACAATGACAGGACGTGCCTTACCTTTGCCCTCCCCAAGAGTCCTTTGAAGCAGGTCATGTTTAGCCTGTAGTTTTGTGATGAGATTGCTTCCTTCTAGATGTTCCTTGAATTTCTATACAGACCAAACCAAAACATTTTCTTCAGTCCAAGCATATACACTTTAAATGCAGATACTCTAAATATAAAAAATCATGGGAACCAAAAGGACAAGATAATTTCTTTGTACCATAAAGTAGAACTGTTCTGTCTCTTGTTGGTTTGCTCTCCGTTTTGCAATACTGGGTTTACTTAAGTAGGTCTCAGATACTGTGGATTTTACAGACTCAGTGGAGCGGCTGTGCTGAAAACATTCTGAAACATCATAGTCTTCTATTGTGACCATATCTTGGATTGTCTGGAGGGTGGCTTCCGTTGTTTTCTTTACCTGAAAAAAACAACAAAATATTACTGCTATTGACCAGTGGAAATATAAAATGTGGTGACAAGGCCATCTAAGAAAAAAGTGACATACATTAATATGTCATTAAATAGTGTTACTATTACAGCACACATGATCAGATTTTCATTGGAATACATTAATGTAATAGGCTGACCATATAGCTTTTGGAAAAAACATCTAATAGGAACGTTGAACCCGACAGATCAGACATTTATGGCATACCTATCATACCATCAATGTTTGTGCTGGGACATCTAGCCAAAAGCAAGGTAGTAACTATCTTTCATTCAATCTAAACATTGCATTAGGAAACTGTATTAACAATAAGTCTGTAATAGATAGCCATCACCTATATGCTCCATAGTGAAAGGATGTATCCCCACTTTTATTCATTTTGGGGATTGAGCCACTGAAGTGGATATTCAAATATAGACAGGTTTAGAGGTTTATAGAGAGCAAAAATTGAGACATACCCATATTTGCCTCTTATCTTGCCTCCCTCCCTCCACTACCCTGAAGTCTAAATAAAAATAAAATGTTTTAGTATATTTGGAATTTTGAACTGGATCACTTTAGTGACACGTCCCAATACTGAGATTTTCTATTTCCTTTTTCACATAAAAAAATAGAAACCCTGAATTTTCTCCTGAATCATTTTGAGAAAGATGGACTGCAGCTGAGAGAGGTATCAGATTACAGCTTTACATAGAAGTCTATAAGGAGGGGAGGAGTGAGGAGAACCTGAGTGAGAGTTGAAAGCACAGAGGTTGTTGGAGCTATATAAGAAGTTGCTTTATTCTCATCAGAAGAGGTCTGCATTCCTCTATAAAATATCCTACATTATTGTGTTCATGCTTTTGAATGAGTTATACACGCTAAAAGGGATATCATAGATAGTTTCTACCCACCAATTGAACTGAGAATTGGAGATACAACCTATAGCGGGAACACTGAACTGTGTTATATATTTAGATAACCATCTATTATCCACAGGTGGCACAACCTGTAGCCTGGCACTTGATCTGCAGTGAAGTAACCTTTGCTGCCTATGTACTAGATCAGAGGTCCGCAATGACTGGGCCACAGACCACTTGGTATCCGGCCAGCCCAGTCATTGGGGACCTCTGTAGGCTACTAGATGTCAGTATAGGAGCATTGGCCGACATCTGGTACATGTCCAAAGCACCACAGACACTATTAGGCCACTATTACAATAATAATGCCCCCCCATTTAATAACATTACCTGTGTGTGTGGCGGGAGAGCATTACAGTTATAGAGCCCTCCACATTCAATAACAGTCCACACCACACACAGGTAATGCTATTAACTGTAGCTATTACTGTGATAGTACCCTAGTAGTGTTCCCTAAAGGTAATAGTCCTCCCCACAGATAATATTAACTGTTGGGAGCACTATTACATTAAAAGTGCCCTCTGAGTGATGGTCCCCCTGCCCTACCTATACTTTATTAAGGGAGCTCTTTCCATATCTTCCCTATTTGAGTGACGGCCCCTGACCCACCCATACTTTTATTAGGGAGTTGTCCATAGCACCAATAAATTATGCATGATATGGAGGCATCTTCCTTAATAAATTAAATAATACTTCATTGTGTTTTTTTTATGAGTTGCCCAATTGGTCCATCTGTGCCCTGCCACCAAAAACCCTGCCCTTTCCCCCACCTGGCCATAGAAAAATGGTCTTACATGAAAGTGGTCATTGGTACAAAAGAAGTTAGGGACCGCTGTACTAGATTATATTGAAATATAGTTTTACCTCTTCATTTTCAATTTTCAGTGTAGCTAGTCGAGACTGAAGCTGCTGGTACCGGAGTATAAGTTCACCCTGCAACGGCTGCTGAGCACTAATTTGGCAAACCTTCATTCATAAAAGGAAAGAAAAAGTAAGCTATTAAGTCAGAGTTGGGCACAGGCGACTTCATGTAATCCAAAAACAATGAAGCTGAGGTTTTCACGGTAGTAGTGCATCCATCTGTTATTCACATTATCCTCAACAGCCAGCATTTGCCAGATACAGCTGCTAAATATATTCCGCTATGGAGTCTCTCTCCTGCTTTCCTTAGCCATTTTTATACCAAAAGGTAGTGCTATGATATCTCACAATGAGGATCTGTCACCACCTACGAGACCTAATAACCTAAGCTGTCACGCCGGAATAATGATGCACAGAATTAATTCTGGAGGGTCTGAAGAGACCCCAGAGTATAAAAGTATTCATCAAAGTTCAAACATTGTTCAGTCAAAGCTGAAATTTTTGGGAAAATTTGTATTGAGAACCCATTTGGTCAACCCCATATATTTTCCATTATGGCACATTATACTGCGTGGAGGAGCCGCTATGAGACATTATACTGTGTGAAGAGGTTGCTATGGGACATTATACTGCGTGAAAGGGCTGCTATGGGACACACTACTGCATGGATGGGCCACTATGGGACACACTACTGCATGGAGGGGCCACTATGGGACACACTACTGCATGAAGGGGCTGCTATGAGACATTATACTGCGTGGAAGGGCCGCTATGGGACACACTACTGCATGGAGGGGCCACTATGGGACATTATACTGCGTGGGTGGGCCAGTATCGGACATTATTATGTCACAGGGATCTTTGTCATAAAGAAAGGGGGGGGGGGGGGGGGCTGAGATTTCTGAACAGCCTGGGGCCATGGTACCCATAATCTGCCCCTGTATAACCTCTCAGATACAAGCTATTATCTGCCAAGTTACGTTCCTCCAAGTATGCAATATCCCTCAGAGAAAATCAATTCTCCCCCAATTATGTGATAATCCCTCAGACAAAAACAATTCTCCTTCATATATACAGTCCTATGAAAAAGTTTGGGCACCCCTATTAATCTTAATCATTTTTAGTTCTAAATATTTTGGTGTTTATAACAGCCATTTCAGTTTGATATATCTAATAACTGATGGACACAGTAATATTTCAGGATTGAAATGAGGTTTATTGTACTAACAGAAAATGTGCAATATGCATTAAACCAAAATTTGACCGGTGCAAAAGTATGGGCACCTCAACAGAAAAGCGACATTAATATTTAGTAGATCCTCCTTTTTGCAAAGATAACAGCCTCTAGTCGCTTCCTGTAGCTTTTAATCAGTTCCTGGATCCTGGATAAAGGTATTTTGGACAAACAATTCAAGTTCAGTTAAGTTAGATGGTCGCCGAGCATGGACAGCCCGCTTCAAATCATCCCACAGATGTTCAATGATATTCAGGTCTGGGGACTGGGATGGCCATTCCAGAACATTGTAATTGTTCCTCTGCATGAATGCCTGAGGATTTGGAGCGGTGTTTTGGATCATTGTCTTGCTGAAATACCCATCCCCGGCGTAACTTCAACTTCGTCACTGATTCTTGAACATTATTCTCAAGAATCTGCTGATACTGAGTGGAATCCATGCGACTCTCAACTTTAACAAGATTCCCGATGCCGGCATTGGCCACACAGCCCCAAAGCATGATGGAACCTCCACCAAATTTTACAGTGGGTAGCATGTGTTTTTCTTGGAATGCTGTTTCTTTTTGGACGCCATGCATAACGCCTTTTTTTTATAACCAAACAACTCAATTTTTGTTTCCAAAATGAAGCTGCCTTGTCCAAATGTGCTTTTTCATACCTCAGGCAACTCTATTTGTGGCGTACGTGCAGAAACGGCTTCTTTCTCATCACTCTCCCATACAGCTTCTATTTGTGCAAAGTGCGCTGTATAGTTGACCGATGCACAGTGACACCATCTGCAGCAAGATGATGCTGCAGCTCTTTGGAGGTGGTCTGTGGATTGTCCTTGACTGTTCTCACCATTCTTCTTCTCTGCCTTTCTGATATTTTTCTTGGCCTGCCACTTCTGGGCTTAACAAGAACTGTCCCTGTGGTCTTCCATTTCCTTACTATGTTCCTCACAGTGGAAACTGACAGGTTAAATCTCTGAGACAACTTTTTGTATCCTTCCCCTGAACAACTATGTTGAACAATCTTTGTTTTCAGATCATTTGAGAGTTGTTTTGAGTAGCCCATGATGCCACTCTTCAGAGGAGATTCAAATAGGAGATCAACTTGCAATTGGACACCTTAAATACCTTTTCTTATGATTGGATACATCTGGCTATGAAGTTCAAAGCTCACTGAGGTTATAAAACCAATTTTGTGCTTCAGTAAGTCAGTAAAAAGTAGTTAGGGGAATTCAAATCAATAAAATGATAAGGGTGCCCATACTTTTGCACCGGTCAAATTTTGTTGTTTTTTTTTTTATTTGATTTAATCCCTGTGTGCAGAGTTGACTGATTCACATTTCCACAACACATAGGGCATATACAGTCCTATGAAAAAGTTTGGGCACCCCTATTAATCTTAATCATTTTTAGTTCTAAATATTTTGGTGTTTGCAGCAGCCATTTCAGTTTGATATATCTAATAACTGATGGACACAGTAATATTTCAGGATTGAAATGAGGTTTATTGTACTAACAGAAAATGCGCAATATGCATTAAACCAAAATTTGACTGGTGCAAAAATATGGGCACCTCAACAGAAAAGTGACATTAATATTTAGTACATCCTCCTTTTGCAAAGATAACAGCCTCTAGTCACTTCCTGTAGCTTTTAATCAGTTCCTGGATCCTGGATGAAGGTATTTTGGACCATTTCTTTCTACAAAACAATTCAAGTTCAGTTAAGTTTGATGGTCGCCGAACATGGACAGCCCGCTCTCAAATGATCTGAAAACAAAGATTGTTCAACATAGTTGTTCAGGGGAAGCATACAAAACGTTGTCTCAGAGATTTAACCTGTCAGTTTCCACTGTGAGGAACATAGTAAGGAGATGGAAGACCACAGGGACAGTTCTTGTTAAGCCCAGAAGTGGCAGGCCAAGAAAAATATCAGAAAGGCAGAGAAGAAGAATGGTGAGAACAGTCAAGGACAATCCACAGACCACCTCCAAAGAGCTGCAGCATCATCTTGCTGCAGATGGTGTCACTGTGCATCGGTCAACTATACAGCGCACTTTGCACAAATAGAAGCTGTATGGGAGAGTGATGAGAAAGAAGCCGTTTCTGCACGTACGCCACAAATAGAGTTGCCTGAGGTATGAAAAAGCACATTTGGACAAGGCAGCTTCATTTTGGAAACAAAAATTGAGTTGTTTGGTTATAAAAAAAAAAGGCGTTATGCATGGCGTCCGAAAAGAAGAAACAGCATTCCAAGAAAAACACATGCTACCCACTGTAAAATTTGGTGGAGGTTCCATCATGCTTTGGGGCTGTGTGGCCAATGCCGGCATCGGGAATCTTGTTAAAGTTGAGAGTCGCATGGATTCCACTCAGTATCAGCAGATTCTTGAGAATAATGTTCAAGAATCAGTGACGAAGTTGAAGTTACGCCGGGGATGGGTATTTCAGCAAGACAATGATCCAAAACACCGCTCCAAATCCTCATGCATTCATGCAGAGGAACAATTACAATGTTCTGGAATGGCCATCCCAGTCCCCAGACCTGAATATCATTGAACATCTGTGGGATGATTTGAAGCGGGCTGTCCATGCTCGGCGACCATCTAACTTAACTGAACTTGAATTGTTTGTCCAAAATACCTTTATCCAGGATCCAGGAACTGATTAAAAGCTACAGGAAGCGACTAGAGGCTGTTATCTTTGCAAAAGGAGGATCTACTAAATATTAATGTCACTTTTCTGTTCAGGTGCCCATACTTTTGCACCGGTCAAATTTTGGTTTAATGCATATTGCACATTTTCTGTTAGTACAATAAACCTCATTTCAATCCTGAAATATTACTGTGTCCATCAGTTATTAGAGATATCAAACTGAAATGGCTGTTGCAAACACCAAAATATTTAGAACAAAAAATGATTAAGATTAATAGGGGTGCCCAAACTTTTTCATAGGACTGTATGTATCTGTGGAGTCATTGGTTATGTGGAGTACTAGGAAAAACACTTGTGCCATAGGGGTTACTACATACCTAGAGGAGAATGGCTCCCATCTTAGGATTATCACATACTTGGTGAAGAACTGATTGTGACTGGAAGGTTATTGCATACTTATAGGAAAATCTCTCATATCTGAGGAATTATTGTATACTTTGTCTTGAATTGCTTGTATCTGAGGGGTTATCACATTTCTAAAGGAAAACTGCTTATGTCTGAGGGGTTATCAAATACTTGGAGAATTGCTCATGTCTGTGGGATTACTGCATACTTGGAGGAAAACCTCCTGTCTAAAGGTTACTTGTATAAAATCACTTTTGTCTCAGGGTTATTGGATACTTGGTAGAGAACTGATCATGAATGAAAGGTTACCATATACCCAAGTAATTACCGCATATTTGGTGGGGAATTGCTTGTATCTAAGAGATTATTGGATACCAGGAAGAGAACGGTTCATGTCTGAGGAGTTATCACATACTTGGAAGATAACTGCTTGTGACTGAGGGGGTTCATGCGAGATGGAGGAGAATCACTTGTGAATGAGGGGTTATTATACAGTCGATTGAGAAGTGCTCATTAAATACTTGGAGGAAAGTCTCTTATCTGAAAGGTTATTTCAGACATTGAGAATTGCTGGTGTCAGAGAGGTTACTGCAGATTTGGAAGGAAATTGCTGGTGTCAGATGAGTTACTGTTTGCTTAAAGGAAGGATTTATTGAGACTGTAGTGTAGGAGAAGTTTTACCCTGTGGGGTGAAAGAGCCATTTGTACAGTATGTGAGTGCCCAGCTTTGTGTGGCATTATGCCCATAGAGCATGAATTGCTCATTGCCTCAGGGTTTTTTACTGCTTTACAGATGATCTCCAGCACTTCTCTTTAAGGCCAGTTTCACATCTGCGTAGGACGCCATAGCAGATTCAATACTGTGTCAAAGCATTAAATACCTGTAAGACTGAGTTCACATACATCAGTTAAGCTTAAGCTGAAGAGAACTTATTACCATTGGGCTATGTGGAGCTCCATAGCCTCAGACAAGGCACGGCAATAGGTAATATCTGTCAACAAGCTGAACTGAAAAATTCTGCAGAAAATCTTTGTAATTCATTGCATCCAAGTCACCCGAAAACTAAACTGGACGTATATGATCACACCCTAACTGGTTGTTTCTTTTAACTTGAATATTCAAACAATATTCATATCCCTAATTTAATACATAAAATGCAAATCCACCATTTCCCCATCTTACCTCATCACCCAGGTGAGGCTGAAACTCAAATTTCATGGGTGGACAGAAGGAGGTTGGGTACATCTCCATAAATCTTTGCTTGTCATTCCTGGGTTCCAAGTTATCAACTGCATTTTCTATTATGTCTAAGCCTTCATGCCGGGAAGTTTCCAAGTTGTATTCAGCAGAAAGATAGGTTCTCATGGCTCTGTTTAAGCTAGCATGGTACCCCAGATCACAGCACTACAAAACATAGAAAAAGACACAAAACCTTCACACCTATTTGACCACAAGCTACAACTGTTCTTATGAAAGGGTATTTTCTTGGCTTATAAGGTTGATGACCTATCCATTCAAAGAGGGGTGGGATCTGACACTTGAGACCTGTGGTTCAGATGTTTGATTTCCATCTCGCCTGAACGCTATGATCTCTTCAATCACAGCTCCGCATGTTGTAAAGTGGCTGTTCTTGGTATTACAGCTCAGCCCTTTATACTTGAATGGGACTGAGCTGAAAACAAGCCCCGTGACCAATTTACAAGCCACATGGCATGTGAAATGGAACTCATGGAGTGCTGATGGTTTTTCAAACAGCTGACCTGTGGGGTCCTTACTGTCAGACCCCTGCAGTTTTCAGTCATCAATCTTCTAAGCCCAGAGAATCCCTTTAAATATAGTAGACTGGTGATTGAATGAGCTTAGAAATAACTTCCTTGCATTATATCCATTACACAAACAGGCATAATTCTTTATAGAAACACCATTCACACTGTGAAAACTAAAACATGTGGAGAACTACAGCCAAGGCGTTATAGTATCAAAACAATTTATTGGGAAAAATGTTTTACACAGGGGAGGCAGGCGACAAGACTTGGCACCTTGTCTCAATTTTCATTTCACACATGGTATGGTGTTATTTCTCTTTCTCAGGAATGCCAGCTGTTAGAAACATTTCATTTAACTCTGCCAAATTGGCTCATGAGCAGTCAGCACATTCAGAAGTGTACAATTTCCAAAAATAAATGAACAGATTCAGCGGGGAAAATGTTGTTACGGGAGCAAAGCAGAGCATACAGGTATGGCTGGGTCACGTCTGTGTCAGGGGTGCAGTTAGAGGCCTCCATCAAAAAAAGCCACATCAAATAAGCTATTATTTCTGGTAAAATGAAAGTAATTAGAACGGAAACCCAATGGACCCCATTATAGTTAATGGCTTCCACTAGGCACCAGTGGTGTCCATCATGTGACAGTCTACAATGTAGTTATTTAGGAAATACAAGCACGGATATGAAAGGAGACTCATGACTGAATAACATACAAGAATAGAGTAATACAAGCACGTGTATGGGCCCTTACTACACCTCTACCACATGTACTGCACTGTAGAAGAGGACATGGGGCTACTAGAGGCAGCGCTGTGGCCACTTCAGTCACCCAACCAGTACCAGGCTCTGCTTGTTGTACTGACACAGATAGATCTAATATTTCTCATACAGCAAATGTTGTGAACTAAAACCAGATTTACATTTTACCTACATAGAAACACAGTAGCAATATATGAAGATACAAGATATGTACTCCTGGCATCTTACACAGACTGCATAAATACAATGTATATAGTAGTGTTGTGCAAAGTATTGTGTCTATACTGAAGGGATGAACTGAAACACAAGGTATACTGAAAATACGCAAAACATTTAAGGATGGGACACCCCTTCTATGTGGTAAAGTTAAGTGGGTGGGTGCCTTACCACAAGGTTTGCGCAACGCTGATTATTATCAGATATTATCACTTACTAGCCTATACAAGGGAAACACTTGTGGTGGGAAAATGTAGTGAAAGAAGTGGTTTACCACATATTACATAATAATACAAAATGTCACATAAACATACAAAAAAAGAATGGTCTGAGGAGGGATGACATAGCTAGAAAAAAAATGGAATGGGATGTCTATAGCAAAATATTTATTTCACAATAATTTTTCAGGTAAAAACTGAATATCATCAAATTCTACTATGGCTTTTAAAGGAATTTTATACGAGTGTCCATACCTTTTTCTTTTACGTGACCTCTAAACCTACTATACTATAAAGCAGTGGTTCTTAACCTTGTTTGAGGTACCAAACCCACTGGTTTCATATGCACATTCACCGAACCCTTCTTTAGTGATAAATCAAATATGATGGGGGCCACATGGTGGCTCAGTGGTTAGCACTGCAGCCTTGCAGCGCTGGAGTCCTGGTGTTCAAATCCGCCAAGGGCAAAAAAACCATCTACAAGGAGTTTGTATGTTCTCCCCATGTTTGCGTGGATTTCAATCCCATATTCCAAAAGACATACTGATAGGGAAAATGTACATTGTGAGCTCTATGTGTGGCTCACAATCTACATTTAAAAAAAAAAAAAAAAAATCAAATATGATGACCCTGCATAGGGCCTAGGGTTCAAACGAACCCTGGCTAAGAACCACTGCTATAAAGTATCTGTGAGATCTAATTCACAACCATATATGGAAGAGGGGCAGATGCTGAGCTCAGGGATATGTTTTCTTTGATTGGATTCTGTATTGTCATGTAGTAATGCAGCTTTCATCCGCCCACACACAGTGATTGACAGCTCTCCCTGTATACAAACTCATACTGTAAAATCTGTAAATCACGGTGTAGGGGCGGGGAGCAGGACGCAAAGGCTTTGTTTGACTCATGTCAACGCTTAAACAGCTATTTGTTAGGAAACACTGTATCAAACTATAGAAAACTATATACCTCTGAGCTCAACGTCACTCATTCTATCCCATGCTGGCCACGCTAGGGCAAAGACAATACAGATCTGGTTTCAAGAATCAATGTGACAGCTGGTAATACACATAAAATAGTAACTGCAAATTATTCACCCTATTATCATTGAAATAAATATTTATGCTTGGTTGATCTAACTGCACGTATTTGGAGAAAAATAATTTAATTGAATTATACATTCTATCTATCTATCTATCTATCTATCTATCTATCTATCTCATGTATAAATAACTATATTGTATGTACACAATTTTTGTAAAGCAAAATGGTTACATGGTTTCCTATTAAAACGTAACATTTATTTAAATTACATACCAAGTTCGGATAGAATTTATTCTAGCTCAGTATTGTTCTCAATACTAAGGTGCTGTATTAGTTTCTTGCAGAGAAGTAGCATTGAGCCTACCCTATCCAACTTCAGTATTAAGCACAAAATCCCTCACAGCATTTATATCAGGAACTAGGATATTTTACCTTGATTATTAAAGGGGTTGTCCAGGATAAACTTTTTTTTTTTGAGACCAGGGAAGGTGGAAGAAACCCCCACCCCCAAGAAACATCACTGGAACCTTGCCTTTAGCTAAATAAATTGCTCCTATATTAACTATTCACTCCTCAAGTGCATTTTTCCAGTTTTGTATCAGATTATCTGGGGCCTAATATGGAGTGACAATTATGGCAGTGACAGAATCTCATTTTACCTGTGTGCTATTTAAGAGATCTAGGTAGATTTAGTAAAACACATTTTAACATGTTTCAGATTAAAAAACGCAGTCAATAAGTGCTTGCAGTTTGCCACGCAGAACACTACAAAAATGTGTGAACCCAGCCTGCCTTTCTAACACATCCTTAAGTAAAATCAGTACACTGCTTAAGGCATGAAAAGGATCTAAGGTGTGTAAAATATCATCCTGTACTATTCTTCACATGACTTTTCTCCATGTCACAAGGAATTCCAGCTACACCAGTCACTGAAATGGATTCAACAAGCGTGAACTTGTTCGAGATGAATTAAATACAGTTACTTACATCAATTAAATCTGAAAGGTCGTGAATGTAATACTTGAATACAGAAGCATTTGTTGCCTCCAGTGTTAATAAATATTCGTTCCGTGCCTTTATGGATTTTAGTTTGTTCTCGGAGTATTTGGCTTGACGCTAGAAACAGAAATAGTGGTTAAGACAACACACAGCCTTATGATGCTAAATATCATACAATTAATTTATCAATACACAATAATTATTCAGATCACTAAAGCCTGGGATGAGCTGTCCAAAAGGGTATTACAAGTAATGATTCAAAACTGACATCTTCTATTGAAACCTGTTTGCAGTGGATGTGTGGTCTAGTAATGCTCCCAACAAATAAACCAAAGGTGTCCCTAGGTCTTCATTTACCAAACATATCCCAAATATACCATTTTGACATATGTTGAACCAGTATAAGTTGACACATTATGTTTTTTTATTAAAAAAAAAAGCAAAAAAAAAAGCTACTTTTCTGTCCGCATGACTCATGCGGATACCGTGCGGAAAGCACACGGACCCCATTAGAGTCTATGGGGTCCCTGTGCTTTCACTGCATGCTGCTTGCCAATGCATTCAGTAGTCCGTTCATGGGGGTCCTCATGCAGACTCCCTGAACGGATTAATGACACAGATGTGAATGAGGCCTCAGTCCTACTCAAGTGAAAGGGGTTGAGGTGCAATACCAAGCGAAGCTCACAACTCTCATTTGAAAGCTGTGGCCTCTTCAACCAACAGATCTGTGGGGATCTTGCATATTGGACCCTCACTAATGGTACATTGATGACCTATACCACTATTATATGCATCAGTTTTCATATGACATCACTGGGTGGTATAAAAACAGACATACTCTGCCTTCAATTGATAACCACCCCTTTGGCAACGGTTACATCTGTACATACTGGTAATACACAGTGTGTATCAGCTGGCAGCGTTTAAAAAGGACCTTTCACCACCTCCACAAAAAATAGGCATTAAAAATCTAATCTTTATTAATTTATTCTTAAAATATAACTAACCCAGGGACAAAATTTTTTTTTTTAAAGAAAACCAATGTTAATGCTGCACCATTTGTTCCTAACCACCAGGGAATATTTGGTATATATGCGGTAATAACCACCGTTCTCTGTGCCCAAATGGTAGGCGCAAATACTTTCTGTCACCCGGCCATTATTGGATATTAGGGAGCTTTGCCATTGTAGCACTTTTTTCAAACTTTTACAACTAGTGGGAGGTTTAATCTGCTCCAGAATAGGCTGACAGTGTAGTGAGCTCCAGTTGAATTATGGTTTGTTACCGGTGCAGTACCGTCATATATACAATTGGTCTCCTGAGGAACCCCGATAATAGGGGTGAAACGCGTAGAGACTGTAGCTGTTAGAACCATCTACATTTAAAACACTGATAGTGGCCATTGAAGTGGGCTGCTAGATTGTGTGTCGTTATGGCATAGGAACTGTGGATATAGATGCTGAAAAAGAGTAATTGGCAGCGTCACTACAGGGAAATTCTGTGCTTTTTCAATACATGAGAGCAAAGAGCGGCTTCTTGTACATTGTAACTTAGCAGATAATTAGTCTGAGACGATTGTTATCTAGCTGATCCTTAGACCAGGCAGGCTAGGGATTGGAGAAGCACCTATCTCTGATTACAAACAAATATATTACTTGCAGACACAGGACTTTATATGCAGTACCTGTTGTTCTTCCTAACAAAAACTGAAAGAGTAGGGAAATTTCGGGAGGTCCATTGCATATATACCAAATATTCCCTGGTGGTTAGGAACAAATGGTGCAGCATTAACATTGGGGTTTTTAAAAAAAAATAAAAAATAAAATTGTTTTGGATTTGCATAAATTAGAGATTCTGGTGGAAGTATATACCACCTCCACCTCTTTGTAGTTTTTAATAGGTGCTGCCACACTCATTCCAGCAGATTTGGAATTTCTTCTCTTGTGCCCACCAATCCTGAGCATTAGTTTGACAGTTTCAGCATTATTCCTCTCTGTCTGCCTTAGTTCAGGACTGCTCACCTGACAGTAAAGAACATAACAGTACTGAAACTAATGGAAGTCATTCCTCAGGAATAATGGGGACTACAGAAGAGATTCCAATGTGCTGAATCAGTGGAGCGATAGCTATTGATGGAGAGTTAATAGAGTTGGTAGTGAGTTTGTGGAGGTCATCAGAGTTACTCTTTAAAGCATTGCTAGGGATAACTTTAGAGCCTCTCTACTAAAAGTAAACTAGGTTAATACAAGTATATTGCAAAAATGTTCACCAAACAACCCCTGCACAATATGAAATGACAGTTACACATTGTGATGCAACAATGTGCTCCAGAATAGTGCATTCTTCAGTCTCAGATTAGTAAAGGTAGTATAAACAGATACACCAAAGTTATCCTCCAGCATCAGCCACCGCAATACATTTTGTATTCTAAGTATGTGTGGTCTAAAAATTAGATATCTGACTACAGTGGTTACACACTTACCTTTTCTTTCATTTTCTCAATTTTTTTCACTGAGCTCCGTCTTTGGTGCTTGTCTTCCAGCCGTAAATGAAATACAGGGTCAACAGACCTTCCAATTTGCTTCTCTTCTTGTTTTTCAGCTTCTTTTAGCTTTGATTCTGCATTGATGCTCTCTGCATGATACATGTGGTAGGTCTTCATGCCCTGGAGGAAAAATATTAAAATTTCATTAACCCTATAAATTGGGTTTTTACTTTTTTGGTAATTAAGGCAATTGATTAATAACAAACATATCCTCATCCCCAAATATGGCATGGATTATTTCCACTAAATATCTTACAAACATGAAAAAAGTACGAGAAGCCCATTTTCTAGCTATAGAATGCAAATATTAACAAATTGTTAAAATGACATATTCTATTTTCTAATTTTTCATTTTTTTCCAGACTAGTGCAAGATAAATTAGGTGTTCGTATAAATGAGCCTAAACTATGAGTAATTTGTAAGTGCTCAGAGACTAGATATTTGGACACTATAGTCATGTGTTTACACAAATGTATGGCGTTCAGACACCAAAGAAATTTAGAGAAACAGACTAAATGTTTGTGTCATCAATTACTTCACAACCTAATAGTATTCACTGCTGGCACTGAAAAAAGAAACATTATCATATTATGAAAGTATATGGGGGCCAGCAAGCCATCAAAGGATACAAGAAGAGCTTCTGCCTATCTCTCAAAACCAAGTACCATAAAGGTAGGGCAATTTCCCTGATGTGACTGACGTTAATTGTTATCCAAAGTGAATGAGAGGGTATCAAACAGAATAAGAGGAACTTTAATTTCATTACTGTATTATACAGTATATGTTAAAACACTGGACTATTACTCTAATGTACTATACATACCAGCAGAGTAATCTGACTTTCATTAAATGATTGACTAACAAAAGTTACTTTTAAATCAGCTCACAATGTTATAGAAATAAATATACGGTATATCTATCTGTCTATATAGGAATATTTAGCTTACTGACAACCTGTCTGGTGGCTACTTATTACCCTTGGAAAATAAAAATAAAAAGGCTCTCTTTACATTAGTCTTACGTTTTGCTCTCTCTGGGTTCAGACAATTTTAAAGCACAGAATACAGAACAAGCCGCATTATAAGTCAGTGAGACCCTTCAGCATTTTGTTTATCCAAATACATATAGTCGTGCCAAAAATATAAGCCCTGTTAGTGTTTATGCAGACTAGGATCTATTAGCCAAGTAAGAGGCAGGGGTGAACCTTCCCCTTTCGCCGCCCGAGGCGAACTACAAACCCCCCCCCCCCCCCGGAGGAGGGGGCGTAGCCGAGCGGAGGGGGCATGGTCGAGCGGAGGGGCGGGGCTTAACGACGTTCGCAGGCAGAGAGCAGGCACGGAGATGAGGGGAGGCTGCCGGAGCAGCGCTGCTCCAGTGGCCTCCCCAAACCACCGCTCGGTGCTAAGCCAGTCCAGGACAGCTTGTCCTGGACTGGCTTAGGGAAGCAAAAATGCCGCCCTCCCTGCGGCCCTGACATAGTGCCGCCTGAAGCGCTCGCTTCAGGTCGCCTCATGGGAGGTGCCGCACTGGTAAGAGGTAACACTGCGGTTTTGTCTTTGGGTGCTATATGTCATGCAATGTTACCCTCCACTTGGCTAGAAGACCCCAATCTATATCAGGACTAATGGCTTATATCTATGGGATGGCTGAATGGATTTGGACAAAGCACCAAGAAGCTCAGGGTGAAAGTGCCTAGCAGATGATCTAAGTCATTGAGCTTTTCAGATCTGGTGACAGGTCCTCAAACAATATAATATGGAGTCATTTACAACTTTATTTATGGTTAAAAAAAAAAAAAAATCAAAACTAAGATGGAAAAGGAAATTCTTCAGCACACAGTGGTAAGACCACTAGGACAGATGTAAGGCGGATAAAAGGAACAAACATGATGGAAAGAGATTGATGTAAAATAATACTTTAAAAGGTATAAACTGTACACAGCAAACATGATACAATATTGCCGTAAGGAAATTTGAGAAGCATTCCTTAGATCCCAAGGAATCTGACAACGTCAGCTGGGTGATATCGACTGCAAGCACGTCATGCAACCCAAACTGCCTAATGCACTAATGTTAATGTGGTTTGAGTCATACATCGCCCTGCCCCTAAGCGCATGAGGTTCATGTCAATAGAAATATAAATGGCAGATTATGAGCTACGGAAATGAAGAATTGTTTGGTGCATTCAGCAATGTGTAGGCTTTTTATCCACAAGTATCACAGCTGTTGAATCATACAGTATAAAGCCTTATGCACACAACCATAGTTGTGTTCCATATATTATCTGTAATTAAGGATATTATACAGACCCATTCTTTTCTATGGCCCTACACACACCTGATTTTTCAGGTCAGTGTTCAGGCTGTAGATACCATCTGCAAAAAAAAGGGGCAGGTCCTATTCTTGTCCGTATTTGGAATATTGACTTGCTCGTACAGGTGTAAGTGATCATACATGTCTCTTTTGCAAATCTGTGTTAATGGATGACATATGGATGCAATACAGACTTCACTGTACAGATAGTGAAAACCACTATAGCCACGTGCATGTAGCCTAAAAGTGACAATATACCAGAGAACAGTTTATAAATATACCAGAGAACAGTTTATAAATTCCATCCAAGGTTTCTACCGAGATATTTGTTGTTTTAGGGTTGTTTTGTTTTTAGAGAGAGTCCAATTATTGAACACTGACTTAATCCATACATAAACTTGCTCAACGTATCTAAAATAATAGAAGAAAATGTTGAAAAAGACCAAATGACTAGACAGGATTAGACAAGCAATTCTTAATATAAGTTATAAGTATACAGAGCTTCTCAAGTTGGTAAGTAAATTAGAGGTTATATCCGACAAAGATGTGATTTCTGAGAAATTATGTTATAGTAATAATTCACAATAATTACAATTGAAACAGCAAAAACAATCAACTTCAATTCCCCAGAGAAATCCTGCAGAGTAGAGACTGTATCAACTAATAATCTAGAGGTTTACTATGTTGCTGTCAATATGATTAATGAAGATTCCTCCTCACTAACTTCTCCTCTTATACGTGTCGGCCTACAGCTGGCTGATGTGCAAAACCTCCGCCAGGTTATTAAGGCATCAAGACAGTGGCAAAAAGTAACCCAATTTCTCCTCAGATACATCTCCAGCCCGAGACTTTATTAAACAATGATATTTCAACAGCAACGAGGGAAATTCTCAAATGCTGGAGAAACAATAGGCATCAATTTCTTTCTGGACTGACATAGGAAGCACCAGACTAGTGAACACTGACACTAAGATGATTAGAAAATAAACCATATCCATTAAATGATAAAAATATCCATTTATATACTGAATGTAAAGCATGTTAGATACATTTTGCCTCCCCCCCCCTTTTTTTTTTTTTTTTTTTTTGAGGAAGCAAAAAATCTCTCATTATTGATAAAACAGTGCTCACATTGCCAAAATTTACAGACAATCCACAACTTATGCAAGTTAATGGGGTAGTGGTGAACACACCACAACTTTCTAAATTTAAAGCATGTTTACCATCTATGTGAAGCAGCAGAATAGCCATACTGAATAACATTGGGGTTAACCCACTATCACATCTGTGGTGGAAATCTGAATACTAGCCTCTGATTTCTGATCTATACAATGGAAAGCTATGGACACGTCTAGCATGTATTTTTGGAGCTTTCCCGGCACACACGCAAACTATAAACAAAAAGAGCTATATTAGTGCAGACAAGCTTCTAAACCTGTGGCATGGAGTACATAAAACCATAGGGAAAAGCTTTCCATTTCACCGCCACATGATGGATTATAGGATACAAGTGAATGCACTCTCCGGAGTAAGGTTAGCATGGAGAGATCAATACAAAGATTCTGAAAAGGCACCCACTACTGAAAATACTAATACTAAATCTATTTATTGCCAGTATTATATACTACATATACATACATAGTATATACACCACACAATAAGCTGGCAGCTCAAGTATTGGGCTAATCATTTATTATTTATTGTATAGCACCCGTACAAGGCAGTAGTAGCCACATTTATTGACTACTGAGTCACAGTACAATGCTCTCATTGTAGCTTTCTTTAGATATTCCTGTAACAATTTGTTTCAGTCCTTAAAGGGGGGGGGGGTACAATATAGAAACATTGAGAAATCTGAGTGATTAATGCTGAAATCTCCCACGTCATCCATGTGACTGTAATTACTATTAATATCATCGTTATTGGATTAAATAGAAATGACTTAAAAACACAAATCTGAAGCAGAACATATTACGGATACTCGTTCGTTTAAGCAAATTGTTTACCAGAACCAGAAATCCCCCAAAAGTTTGATAGTACCTGGGTCACACTGAGTGTTTTTCAGGATACCCCTAAATTCTGAAAAGAATGGTGGGGGATAAAGAAGCTGTGTTGGTGGACTAATACAGCTGACATTTTACTGATGTGCCTCTTCTATATCCTTACCTCTATCATCAATGTAATTCTATACCTTATTTATGTATCACTATTGCTACTGGTGTGATTGTATGCTCTTTCTAGGGTATGTGCTTTTCTGCACTTGTATATAGATCACTATAGCTATTGGTATGATTTTATGATCTCTCTAAAGTATATGCCTGGTTGCACGTGTGTGTGTGTGTGTGTGTGTGTGTGTGTGTGTGTGTGTGTGTATGTGTACACACACACACACACACAATGCTATTGGATATCACTTCTTGCGTCTTTCTATGTTTTGTATTTTTTAATAAATAAAACCCCACAAGAATCCTATTTAGACCTGGCCATCGCAAAGACCAAGTAGCTTCAAATGTGTAACAAAGACATGATATTTCTCTTCAATTAACACCACATTTTATATGGAAGTGACGAGAATACACTTTGATCACTTCTATGCATCAAACAAAGTGAAAATTACTTTTCTGGACCACAACCAAATGCCTCTTTTCTTTTCATATGACAAACAGTCTGCAGGCAACACAAGGATTGAAAAGGAATGTGATTTACAAATGCAGAGGCACCAGCTGGCGCACTGTCAGAAATAGCTACACAAATACATGGATTAAAAATTATTAGCATGGCTTTATATACTAGTAGTCAGGGCACATTAAAAAACAACAATCTTTTTTTAAAAAAAAAAAAAAAAAAAAAATAAAGCTCCAATTCTAATATTAGGCATACTGGCATAAAAAAATAAATAAATAAATAAATAAATAAAAAACGTTCAAGTCACATGAGATATCTAATCCCATATGTCAGTGAACTTCATCTGACATTTAGATCTAGACCTGAACTGAAATATAGTGGACATGAAATCACATGATGTACCATTGTGTGACAAGTTTATCTACAGCGGCCTTCATGGGATCAGAAAATTAATGATCTATTGCCCGGATAAATCATAAATATCAGACCTGCGAGGGGTCTTGCTTTCTGCACCCTCGCGCTTAGCTGTTTGAGGGAGCCATGGCACACATTATGGTTTACACGGGTCAGTCATGCCGTGCAGAGTGTTGCAGCTTTCTGTTATATACCTGAATGAGAGGAAGCTGAAATATTGTGAACCTCTACCACTAAAGAAGATGGACCCATGTTATCAATGAGGGGGCTATAGTACTCAGCCGAGAGCGGTGGGTACTTCAAACAGCTGATAGGCGGGGGTGCCGAGTGTCAGACACTCACGATCAGCAATTCCCAAAGACACTGGCATAGACTACATACAGCTTGTGTCTTATGTCTTGGTAATTGAAGGCACACAGACGTGAGAGTTAATATAGTAAGAGATTTACATTTCCCTAATATTCTATAGGCAGTACCTCCAAACCAGATCTACATGACTTCTGTTTAGACTCACAAATCATATATCACTTATGGGGAAGAATAGGAAATAATAGGATTCCTGTAAATGTGCTTACCGTGTACAGTTCACTAAGGACTTTCATTAGATCTTCATGAAGCTGGAATGCAATTTCTTTGCTCTGTAATATGATAAAAGACAATATAGTAAATTCCAAGGGTCTGGTTTTATTGCCTTCATAACCATATAATCACATAATGCTTAGTACTTTTAACCCATAAAATCTCATAAAAAAAATTAAAATGCATTGATTTCAGGTAATTTAACCATTCTCTGGAGTTACTGGGGGTTCAAAATATTGATGAATGATCTCTTGTTTATGGCTGGACTGTCTTGGCGAACAACAGCATAACTTGGGATAAAAGATCAATCTCTACTGTGGTTTGCCCTAACTTATAACCTAAGAATTTCTTTTTGGCACACATTTGCCCAGTAAAAATAGGAACTGATAAAATATATAGGAAACCATACTGAGAAACTGCAGAGATGCATACGGCTGTGTACAATAGACGTGACCAGAACTGAAATCAGGTCTGTGCTGTAGTAAATGCATGACTAAGAGGATATTCTAAAAAGTGTATGAAATGCTCAAACCCTATAAATATAAAGTACAGACTCAGCAAACACTCGATCCAGAATGAAAGGAAATGCAGTGAACACCATTTTTGATTCTCGTTCATAAAAAAAATAAATTCAAAATCCACAACACACAAAGAACTAATAATATTAAAATAACATCCTATTAATATTATAAAGGTGAAAGTTTGTGAGTTTGGATGTTTGTTCCTCAATCACGCAAAACCCGCTCCACCGATTTGGCTGAAATTTTCCACAAACATAGTTACTACACTTGATTGCGGAATAGGCTACTTTTCATCACAATAGCACACATACGTTTTTCCCAGGACCCCACAAAACCCAAACTCGCATCACTATCTCTGCAATCTCACACACTTAGGACCATAGAAAGCCACAAAATTCCCATTACCCTCTACAGCCTAGCCCCTAACCCCACACAATCACATATACATATACTTTACCACTTTCACCCTCACCTTAACGATACTCCAGGAGGCTACCTCTTTAACCCTCCGGAGCAGCATGTTTGCCGACCCTCACCGCTCTGACGATCCGCGACACCGCCCACCCAGCCACTCCACTGTGTTGCCAGGAGCATGCGCATCTTAGCTACCTACAGAACGTGTTTCCAGCACGCCACCATTTTGCGCCTCCACCGTAGGCCGCAGCACCCGAACTACTCTCCAGCCCGCCACACTCCCCACTCACTGCTGTTTCTTCTTCACGATCCATCCACCTTCCCTTGGTCTCCACGCGAACGACACTGGTAAGTTCCGATAGCATGTACCCTTTCAACACACCACAGACACGTAACGGTCGATAATAATGTCACCAATCTACCTTACTGCCCACCTTATAATTACCCGGCGTCCCTTCACATAAACTAGAACTCACGATTGGCATCCTTGTTCTACTCATGCGTAATCTCAATGCACCCCAATTGTGTAATGGCACGAGGCTAAGTGTCACACAACTAGGAACAAATATCATTGAAGCCACTATTCTTACAGGAGCAGCTACAGGTGACAGTGTGTTAATCCCACACATTCCAATTATACCAAATAATCTCCCATTTCAATTCAAACGACTACAATTTCCCCTTAAATTGCTTTTACAATGACCATTAATAAATCCCAAGGACAAACGCTGAAAGTAGCAGGAATACATTTGGCCACACCAGGCTTCTCACATGGACAACTTTATGTTGCTTGCTCAAGAGTATCCTGTGCCCAAAACTTACATGTACTGGCGGAAAATAACAAATCATACAATGTTGTATATCCAAGTATATTCACTTGTAATACCTCTGTCCCAAAGACACTATGTACAGTTTCTCAAAACACCGTATAGCAGCTGAAATACAAATTACATTCAACACAAACGTCTCATGTGTTCTCAGAATTACAGCAAAAACAAGATACAAAGTTACATTTCATATCCCATACCTTTAGTTCACACGTAAAAACCTCCTGGCTTATTTTGGTCCTGAAAAAAAAAAAAGCTTCCTAATTAGGAAGCTTTTTTTTTTTACCTTGCCAAGCTTTTTTTGGAGCTTTTTTTTTGTAAAAACCGCTTCCAAAAAAAGCCAGGCTGTTTTCCCCTCCCATAAAGTGAATGGGCTGAAAAAAACGCTTCTCTTATTTTTGCAAAAAACCGTGCGGTTTTTGCCATTCACTTCTATTGCTTTCTTCAGGCGGAAAACGCCTGAAGAAAGGTCATGTCGCTTCTTTTTTCTGCTAGCTGAAAAAAAGCTAGCAGGAAAAAAAAGCTAGCGGAAAAAAAAAGCTAGCTGTTCACATAGGGCTCCATTGTAAAGGGGCTGATTTCGAAGCGAAATCCGCTGTCAAAAAACTCCCCTTTGCCCACGTGTGAACTAGCCCTTACACAGTACGAAAACCTTACCCGCGCCTGTATTCACACACTTCTACAATCACCGCAGATGAAGTCGCAGGTACCAGTTAGTAATAAGATAAAATAGAGTTATCAGTTGAGAAAAATTAATGATCAAACGATAATGACAACCAGCATGTATTTGAGACTGCTTAACTCCCAATGTGTGTTTTTTTTATTTAATTTTTTTTTTAGTATATCTTAACCTCCAGGTGCTTGGCATGTCTGCGTACATTATACAGTATATGTCCCAATACTTAATTTTCTTACCGACTTTTACCATCTCCTGTATGTAAACAAATACCTGCATAAGGATTAATAGTGTTTTTGTGACAATAGGCCTATTTCTTAGACCATGGACTGATTTTAACCATTGGAAGTAAGCTGAATGAAAGTTAGCAAGCACAGATCTAGAAAAAGGTATGGATGCAAAAAGAATTTAGGAAAATTGTATAACATTTCATTATTCAATGAAAAACACATATTTGCTGAAACTGGAGAATCCCTTTAACTTTAGATTCCAAGCATACATCCCACAATGGTCACATTTTAGGCCATAGCCTCATTCCATTGCATTCTCAATGCAAACTAAGAGTAAACAAAAGAAGAAACAAGTAAATGTTCTCAAGTATCTGCCCAGTAACAATAATAATTATAAGGTAATGAGGCTTCCAGCGGGTACATGAATATTCCCATTACATTAATATTCTGAAGCAACAAGAGATCATATTGTGCAAGTGCAATCATGTATATAGGGTTTTGTCTTGCATATTTACCAGGATGCCTATCCAAGTAGCAGTCAATGGAAGGTGATGGGTTTCTCAAGAACGGGAGTGGTTTCTAAAGAAGCATCGGCATGCTTACAGCAATAAATCTTACAATAAAATATTCCATGTTCAATACACATATTTAAAACTTAAATTGCATCTCAGATGACTTTTCAGGATAAGCTGATAAGGGGCTCTATCATTGAGAAAAGTCATTTTTAACAAAGCACATCCTTGCATAGCCTTTGGAAAGGCTATTCCACATGTACCTTTTGTAGGTAAATTGCCTCAGTGGTTTTTGAATGAGCCTGTTTTTATTCATATGCTAATTAGCCTCTCTGTGCACCCTCTGCCTATTGTTTCCTATGTATGTGTTCAGCACAGGCTGCTGATGATGACTTCCTGCTTCCTGTTTGCACACACAGATAGGGGATAATAGAAGAGAGGAGGCTGCTGGGAACTTCCTGCGCTGGCTGGAAACTTATTAGCATATGAATAAAAACAGACTTATTCAAAAAACACTGAGGCAATTTACATACTAAAGGTAGGTGTGGAATAGACTTTCTAAAGGCTATGCATGTATGTGATTAGTTAAAACCACTTTTCCCAATGATAGAGCCCCTTTAAACCTTGTTAGAATTATCACCTTTATACATTGTAATAGATTGCTTGTATTCATGTGGCCTATTCCTGGCCTTCAGAAAATATTAAGTTTCTCAGTCTTTTCTCAGTGGATTTACTAGGCTCACATAATACGGTTATAGCAAGTCATCCGCAAACCTGACATGTGAGGATTATATGCAGCAAACTGGAAAAAATTTTCAAAATTAATTTAGGGCAAATTCATAATAAATAATTTAGGTTCAGGATAAAAAGCTTCAGTAACAAAGAAAGAGTAATCAGGTCAATGCTCCACGCTAAAATCTAGACCCTGGCTTACTGTATAAGTTAATTCTGTAGACAATAAATGACCCAAGAATAGTTTTAGAGGGTTAACCATTATCAAAATTGCTTCTAAATCACTTATAAGCTGTTGTAGGTGTGAGATAGTGAACAAACCTTTTTTGTGCCAAAGTACAATCTCTATGCTGAGAAAGTCAACTGAGAGGTTTCCCCTGTGGAAATCACCAAGTAACAAAGATGGCTAGGTCCCAATGTGCATCAACAGATGCCTCATAAGAAGTGGCCTCATGCTGGGTGCACTGAACAGCCAAATTGTATATGGATTAAAAGCTGAATTTCACTTACTATGTATAGTTACTATGTATAATTATTACTATGAAATAACTGCACCTATAACAGCATATACGTTGTTTAGAGGAAATTTTGGTGGCGGTAGACTCCATCTCAACTTAATCAGACTCTAAATGAAAAATTAAGTAAGAATCATCGTCTACTTCAGATTTGGAGTTCTTCAACAGAATGCAAAAATCTGTAAAATACGAGACCATGTTATATGATGACATGCAATGACGTTAGAAGTCGCTGAGGGTACGCTAAGCTGTAAACAGTCAAATTTATATTCAGATAAAAAAAAAACAAGGACATTTCTAAAGCGAACATCCAACCTACAATGATAGCGTTTTCTCCTGTGGCCCCTGCACACATCTCATGCCTTCAGCTCCAGACTCAAGAGCTTATTTGCTGGCAGATACGGTAGCTCACATTAACCACCACCAAGTCCTATAATTTTGCATCTGCTTGTACTTCTGCCCCCCTTCCTTCTCCCTTGCATCTATTTACTGTGTAACAACTCTTTCCTTTCTATACGTCCAATTGAGCAAATAAATTCCTGATTTAGTTTCTAAGTGAAACAGGGTTGGGGGCATGGAGAAGGAAAAAAAAAAAAAGTGTAGAAGTGCTTACAGTTGTGAGACTACCACAGTAGATCCTGCACAATGAGGATACACACAGCAATACCGTAAATAAGAACTGCTTATATTAAACACACAAGACAAACATTACTAGTCTTGTCTAGGATTACAACAAATAACCACGTCCATCTTCCATAGCGTCTATTAGCTTAGTTACCCCAGTGGACCTGCAGTGTGTCTTTTTAACAGTCTATAGTTTTATATGTCTAGAATAAACACAGCTGGCAGATGAAAGAGCAAGGATCATGATGAAAGAGCACAAAGTTATGATACTGAAGCAAACACATGCGATACATAAAGTTTCCACCGTAAGCACTTCATTCAAACATCCTCATTCTATATTGAAGTTTAGATCAATGCCTTGGTCAAGCCATAAAACTCACAATTTTCTTTATTTTCTTTCACATCTTAGCAGTGACTATGGTCACATGTAAATGTGAGAAAGCCCGTTGCCATTTACATACATTTCTAGATTAACTATGGATGTGGGTTCTACGAAGTAGTTAAACACTATCTGATTTTACAAACTAACACACAGTTTGGGGAATTTATTAAGAATGGCATTCTGTATGTCAGTCTTAATGACATCACCGTCTGGTGCCATCTATGCCCGAATTATTACGAGACTCCAGACGTTGATAATTCAGGCACTCTGGAATGTAGATTTCCTAAATTACTCATACCGGAGCACCAGGGGCAGGAGACTATGTTTTATTATTTGGTGTTTTGTTTATTTAAACATCCACCGGCTTATTTAAAAAATAATTTATTTGCCCGGACAACCGCTTTAAGCGCTGAGTTCTGTTGGAGGAGAAACCAGCAAAAGAGAAACTATGTCAGCAGAAATATAAGGTACTGTTTGAGCATGTCTGTTCTCTTTAAATCTACAAATTTAGACTGACTTCAATTCTAACCCCCTGTTCTGACACAATCGCAGAAAATCTTACATCTGAAAAAGGCTGGCCATTATCATAAAGAAGTAGTTTGCCCTAAGCTGCACTGAGTAAATTCTAGTAATTCAATGCTACTGAACTGCCCTATAAGTATGATAATAGAAAACAGTGCACTGCTCCAAATTTGAGGGCAACTGGGGCCCATTGTAGGCTATAATTAAGACTACATACAGACTACTGATTAAAGACTATTCTGGTCATATACTGAGCTCAGCAGTATAGCATGGGGTTAACTTCTATATAAACGCAAAGGATTTTTAAAGAACATCTGGACATAATTTACAATGGCCATACAATTAAACCGAGGATAAGCAAGGTTATAAGGGAAACGTATTTACAGTAAAATCTATTACGTTGGGTAAATGCAACCACAGCTTCACTGCAAAATGAAAAATGATATGAATTCGTAAAATCCCACTTTTTGTTCTAAAACTAAGTGAGGCATATACGTTTTGACTAGCAATAAAGTGAGTTTGTGTATAAGGAAATTTCTATTGGATTCCACATGAACAAACTTAGAATATATATATATATATATATATATATATATATATATATATACACACACACACACACACACACACACAGTTCAAACATTATACCATTGTGTACTACGCTTATGACATTAGATGTTAGAATAAATAAAAGATGGACTTTAATACACCCTTATTACATAGTAAAAATAACATGGGAGTAATATAACATTTGCCTATGGTTTTGTGGGTAAGAGAAGTCATATTTAGCAACAATAGACTGACCCTAATGTGCGTGAAAACAGTTACCATTTGGTTTTACAGCAAATATACACCATTCTGGAATACTCAGAAGTCGGTGTACATTTTGCATTTCACCTGTGCAAGAAAAAATTAACACTTAAAACCCGCACTCCACTGCTTGTGCTATTCATGAGCTCAGCGGGATTCTAGTATGGAGGTAAAGCTGCAGGATTAAGAAAATATGGACCAGCTAAAAGGGTCACAATAGTCATACAGAAGGTCAGTTGTACTCTGCGGGGGATGATTCACATCAAGTGTATGTCATGGTTTTTACCACAATAATTAAAAAAAAACAATGGTGTTTTTGTCATGATTATGGAAAATCAAGGCAAAAAAATATAACATGTCTGCAACTTGTGAAAAAACTGTTACATAGCAAAAACAATGTAAAAAGTTCTTGACTGGTGTCTACTGTAACTGCCTGAAAGATGCATGGTATTTATAAAAAAAAAATAAAAAAAATATCCAAAAAAACAACACATACGGTATAAAAAAGTACCGCAAAGAACAACAATGCTTCATTATAAAGCACTAAAGCTGAAATGATCAGGACTAATTATTAGAGCTGGACATAACTTGGCCAAGAACTGGTTAACAATGATCACTGCATCTTCTCCGAAGACATTTTATCCTATTAATTCTGTAGTTAAATGCAAAGAATTAATGAGAGTAAATAAACGCTTGCTTGTTAGATCTGTAGACAAAGACACAGGAAAGGAAAATCTCCTAAGCAGGCATTATTGGTACAATTAACAACTGAGCACAGCATGGCTATAGTCAATTCTATTTTGGGGGGCACATTCCTCGTGATATCCGGCGCTCCATGCAACACTGGGCACAGAAACCGAGCCATTCACAATGCAAACTGGCTGCAGTGCTTCTATTGGAAGTAAGTAGAGCACAGTGTTCCAATGAACACAGCCTTTCACATCACCAATAGGCAGAGATGACAGATGCAAACAAGATGCTGGAAGGAGAAGGAAGAATTCCAAGAAAGCTACGTCCTTGGAAACCCCATAATTTGAGCCTTGAGGGTGCATTGCAGTGCTCATCTGAATGCATGCCTTAGCATGTGTGATAATGAAAAGAAAGCAGCTAATCTGCTTGGAAGGAGATCGCTTCAGCATTTCAATTAGAAGCCTCTAATGAAGTTTAAGAAAAGAACCAGGAAGGGGAAAATGTAGAGAGGGGGCTCACTATTAACCACCTCAGGTAACCGAAATATCAGCAGAGCCTCATTGGAAATACTTAATGTTGTTACGCAACATTTTTTTATAAATCTGCTGAAATTGAAGTTGCGATTTTTCTCAGGTTAACCATTTATCACCTATACACAGAATAGACTGTGAACCCCAGTGGTCAGATCCTAGTGATCACTAAAATGAAGAGGGGTGTGGGGGCTTCCGCATACTTACCAACTATGTAGTCTGGGAAACAAGATGTTTAAACCCTTTACCTAAGGCACAAATAGACATGGAAGCCATTGGGCCTGAAAAGTTTATTACTAATAAACAAACTTTTAGGTTTTTTTTTTTTTGTTTGTAATACATGTTGTTCATTTTTTAACAATGGTTGAGTCACCAGATTTCTGACACAATTTTGACCATGAACATTTATAAAAATATTCGGACCCCAAATCTAAAGCACAAACCAATGATAATATAGGGTCGATTGGTCTCAGAGGGCTATATAACACACATTCCTACATATAGTATAAATAGTGATAACAGTGACTGTTAGGGTAAGTTCACATGGTGTTTTTAGGACCAGATTTCGACGTGGGAACTCGCCTCAGAATCCGGACCAAAAAACGCCTCCCGCAGCAGATTCAGCCGCAGAATCCACAGGAAGATAGGGCAGGTCCTTTCTTTTTTCTGCGAACAGTAACAAACCGCTCACGGAAAAAAAGAAGTGAAAGGCTTCCATTGAAATCAATGGGAGGCGTTTTTTTGGACCAGATTCTGAGGCGGATTCCGTGTCAAAATCCGGTCCGAAAAACCCTGTGTGAACCCAGCCTTAGATTTCAGGTAGTATTTGCCACTGGAGATATTCAGCAGCTATGTAGGGCCATAGCCTTCTTATAATAAAATGCACAATGTGGTAAATAATATTTTTCTACAACTTACAGACCTGTCACTGCCATGTGTGCAAATCATTGAAACATCACATATGAAAACTAGAGATGCTACCCCAGCCTAACCATCTAAGAGCACAAAATGTTGTAGCTTTCTCTACAGCTGACTGGCCTGTTATGTGACCTCAAACCCAGTGCTAAAAAAAAAGAGCAAATGTGTTTGGTCAAAGCTCTTTCTCAACAAGTTCTACAAGCTCCAGACTGTAGACAATTAGAAGTAGACTCATTACAACTCGCTGAAGTTCCCTAAAAAGGCACTGGTGACCATGTGTCCATGCTGCCCGAGCATGTGGACGTACCTTTATAAAGTAGAACTGAGTTTCTCAACCTTTTCAAGCAAAGTAACCCCACAAAAAAAAAAAAAAAAGAAAAATTTCAGGTGGGGAATTAATAGTCTAGCATAGTGTGCCAAGCAAATATTTGCTTATAGGGGCACTTGTGATAGGCACACACTAAAAGCTTTTCACTTATCAGATCATAGATTAGAAGCTGTCTATACAGACACAGACTACCTGCTGCTGTAGAGGAGAACCCCCTTCTTAACTCTGACCCGATGTCTGCCTCTGCTTGGTAACTACTGGGTCTCAATATTTGGAGATTTTGAGTGGTTTGGGTGGCACCAAGCCTCAGAACCTGAGCATTCACTAAATGCTTCACTTACAGAGAACTGGTTCTCCGCCACAGCACGTATCCCTGAGACTGCATGGCATACCCCATGGGGTACAGGTAATGATGTAGAACACTTCTTAGAGGCACTGAATATAGACCAGAAAATAGTGATAGATATTATAATTTACAGTGGCATAAAAAAGAAAAAAATACAGCACATACCTTTTTGAACATCCTGGTGGAATCTTCGCTTATCTGCATGAACCGCATTATGACGTTGTTTAAGTAAATATCGCTCAGTGTAGCGTGATCTTTGCTTTCTCTTCTCACTTGGTTCAATAGTAAATACCAGCAATTTACCGGGGACAACAAATTCTGGTCTTTCCTAAGAAAAACAATTACATTGAATTAGCAAAGAGATATGTAAAAGTCAATGAGCCTACATACTGCAGAATAAACAAAAATAACATGGTGATCATATACAAGTCATCATTCTGGCTGTACACACACACACACATATAATATATATATATATATATATATATATATATATATATATATATATATATTTATTATGATTTTATTTTTCAGCTCCGCAAATAAAACGACTATTGTAATAAAGTGACACCATCTATCCTAAATGAGATTATTATTAAAAAAAAAAAAGTCCGTAGTGTCCATTCATGTATTATATACATTGTGCTTAGGTCGCCCCTAATCAGTCTTTTTTTCCAAACTCAGGAACCCCAAGTTTGATAAGAAGTCTTTGTACTCTTACCAGCATTCTAAAATCTCTGCAGTCATTTAATTTACATGCAGTTTATGTTATCACAGGTATATGACTTGTTTTAGAAATATTACCAAGTTTTTACATTTTTGGGTCCCTAACAAGGAAGTTCTGGTAGTAAAAATAAATAAATAAATAAATAAATAAAATGGTGGAATTACTATATTTCTGAAAACCAAGGTGCCTGACATTACGAAACTAAAGCGAGTCTTCAGCCATTTAGATCTGATTCTCTGGCTATGTAAAGTAACAATCCAGCCAAAACAATCTTGATATATGTCACAGACACAAGAGAAGATCACAATGGCCCACATTTACTAATAGCTAGAGACAGTTCTGTGTAGGAGAGCGGGCTGCAGAGCCTTGAAATCATCCGTGCTGAAGAGCCAGGCTTAGCAATGACAGGCATCACTAAGACTCAATGGAACTATGCCCAAGTAACCATGTTAAAAAACAGAATACATTCCCAGAAGAATGGAGGTTATTGTACATACATGTACAGCAGCACTCACCACAAGTTTTAGAGGAGTGTTCAACTAAATACATACGGATGTGATGGTAGGTGTACACATACTTTTTACTATGTAGTGTAAATATAGAACATGAGGTTCTCCAAGATAGCTAATATTTACAATGTAGAAAACCTGGCCCTGCAGCTGTAGCACAGGGAAGGAAAATGGTGAGCGCCTAGAGAGAGTTATGGATATATCTCATCAATACAGTCACTTTAACACACATTAGTGGAGCTGGCACTATGTTTTTAGGAGCTATGTCCACATAATCTATAGTAGAGGAGCAACAATGGCATCCAAGTAATTAAATAAACACAGATTGAGGAGCCTGGGAAACCCATCAGCACACTAAGGTTCCATTCATACAACCATGTGCTTTGCCAGTGTGCTAGCCAGGTTTTTCATGGTTAGCACACTGACCCATTAATTTCTATGGCCAGAAACCCCCGTGTATTATCACGGATCCATGTATCCTGGGGCAAAACTCAGGACAGGTCAAATTCATGTCCATTTTGTGGCACTGGCTCACTGACAGGAGCATGTTGTCCATGTGCCAATCAATCATGGCCCAGCTACATACACACAGTTGTGTGCATATAGCCCAACATGTATATGCCTATTAGGCAGTATACCTTATGTCAGTTCTGCTGCTGTAGTCAAGTCTATTAGTGAGAACAAAACATTTATCCGCTAACAAAATACTTTCAGGGGGAAAAATAAAATAATGTATGATACGTACTGCCACATTGGTAACCACCACAAAACATGTCTATATATAAACATTGAAATTCTGTTTTTGTTCAACTTCTCTCACAAAAAAGTCCTACATGTCTCCTAATGGCTTACAAGATTAGAATATTTGCCAACAAACCCAACTTTCATAAGACCGCCTTGAATCAGATCTAAAGATGTAGCAGAATTAACCCAAACTTCTGTGAAAAGGTCTCACGCGGCAGCAGTTTAACTATTTGCAGAAGACAACATTGTTGCGGTCTTCAATAATAAGATATCATGCGGCAGCAGTTTAACCAATTGCAGACGTTTGGGTTAACTCTACTACATCTGTACGGGCATGGGCGGGTTCACACCTGCGCCCGATCTCCGCTTTGCAGGTTTCCGTCTTCTGCCTGAGAAACTGGACAGGAGACGGAAACCGCCAGTCAGTTTTCAAACCCATTCATTTGAATGGATTTACAAAGACAGTGAGCGTCTTGTGCCTCTCTGTGGCGAAACAGTTTTTTGTTTTTTTTAACCGGACACAAAATTCGGACATGCAGGACTTTGTATCCAGTTAAACAAAAAAACGCTTTCGCCAAGGAGACCAGAAGACGCTCACAGGCGGTCACTGACTGCCAGGTTTCCGTCTCCTGTCCAGCTTCTCGGGCAGAAGGCGGAAACCCACAAAGCGGAGACCGGGCGCAGGTTTGAACCCGCTCTATATCAGCTACATAAAAAAGGTAACATAATGAGATGCAAGATGGATGCAAACCAATGAGCACTTGAACCATGTTATGTTGGGGGAACTACCCAGGTTACCCCTGTTTATGTATCTATTTCTTATTTATTTTTTTATTTTGCTTGCTTATATAGCACCAAATTCTGCAGCGCTTTACAGATTATGTCAATCACTCTCTCATATAGGGCTCACAATCTAAATTCCCTATCAGTATGTCTTTGGTGTGTGGGAGGAAACCCATGCTAGCATATGGAGAAAATACAAACTCCTTGCAAATGTCTGGTCAGATTTGAACCCAGGACTCCAGCTCTGCTTATTCATACATTGGAGCTACCTAGTCCTGCGTGAATTTTCAAAAATAGCATTTCTTGGACAGAGAAAATGAAACAGATTTTCTTTACAGACAGTTATGTCACTGTAGCAACTGTGAAGAAAGTCTGAGAATGTGCCATATGTCTTAAAACATTATTACAGACACAACATGGAGCGGAAATGAAGAGTGTTATGCAAGGCTTTGTGCCAGAGAAGCATTACTTACATATTGCTTGTAGATGTCCAATCATAAACATGAAATACACACCAATATTTAGTGTGTCTTCTGTGCTGTATATACAGGCACACACTGGAGTATTGTTTTAAGCTCTTGTATAGATAAGCACCTTCAGAGACCTCTTATGTGGTTTACAAGAACTATCATACAAATACTACAGGAAACTACATTTCTAATCCTGCTGTTCCTGGTCTAGTAATGAAATGAACAACCTTCAAGGTCCTGGTTAGACAAGACACCACAAAAATGACGTTGGCCTTATTTACTTGACTCCATGTGATCATGCAGAACAGATCAGCAGGAACTTAAGTCATGTTCTTAAGTCAGTATTTGGACAGCTGCTTAGATTCAGCTTAATTTAAAGACTTCAGACAATTATTGAGGATATGGTGGAAATTCCATCTGGTTTAACATAGGTAAGGAAAAAAAGCGCTTAGTCTAACTTCACCTACTGAGCAAGTCTAAACCCAACTCACTACAACGTCAGATGACATATTTTATATTTATAAAAGTGTTCTCTACTTGGCTGCATGATGTAAAACAATATATATATGTAGTATGTCACTACTAAGTAAGGCTATGTTCACACTTGTGCCGTGCTCTCCATCAGCTGTATCCGCCGTGGGACTCGAATGACCAAGAGCTCGTCAACTAAAACGGCGGTTACCCGTGGACCCTATAAGCTATAATGTGGTCTGCCATGTGTCCAGTGGGATTCCGCCGGTTTGATTTTGAAACTGGCAGAGACGCAGATGTGAACAAAGCCTAAGTAAGTCTATTTACATACTTGTATTTACTTTTGGCTACTTGTGTGATAGCAGATGGGATATTATTCACAGACATTAAGCAGCTTTCCTGAATGTGCCCATAGATTACTTTCTTGTTGTGTCAGGGAACTTTTTAACTCGCAGTTCAGTTTTCCTGGATCTCCTGTATTATATTCACTTGGGCTTTTCTCAGCTATTCATTAGTTATTACACAGTTACTCCTGGCAAAATTACATGTATAATAAACCAGCAATAGTAGGGGGAAGGGGCAGACTTCTTATTGTACACACCCTCTGCCTCAAAGACAAATGTAAAATGTGCTGCAGCCATAAAGTGATTATCAGCAGCAAAAAAAACTGATTAGACATCACGTATGAAGGCTCATACAGTTATAAAACCGACTGCTCAGCAAGACCCTGCAAAGATGTCAACTTTTCATGCAAATTCAGGTACCCTTCACGGGTATGATTCCATTTTGGTGGGAAAAAAACTGTTTTCTAAAAGTCTTTTCTTTCAATGCCATCATTACAACACAAAAATAAGCATTTTTCCTTATTATAAAACTGAACTGATAGCAGAAATGATGAAAGACTTCACATCAACATCAAAGCTAAAGTGTCTTACTCTTCCATACACTTGGCGACATGTCACCCTTGTTTACATTATACATTACTCATTGTCACTGCCATACACTCTGTCACTCTCATACAACCGCCATCACTCACTGTCACTTGTGCAATAAATGAATAATTGAATACTTAGATGACATTCAGACATTAGTAAATAAAGGTGATCTGTTTATCAGGCAGAATACAAGGGCTCCAGACTTGGAAAAAACAAACTCTGCGGTTGAAACAAGTGTTCTTCTTTGCTCTGCTCACTCCGCACTCCCAGAAGTCGCAGCCCAATCCTAGAACAATCAGAAGCAGCCGGCTAATGTGGCCGCCAAGAGAAAGTAACTGTCATTAAATAATCATGGGATCTTTAAGCACTCTTCTCAATGTCTTAGTAATTTGGAAGAAGTCTTGCTTTCAAAGGCTTGTTCTCACGGATGAGACATAAATGTGATCGCTGCTCCCAGGTAACCAAAGATTAAACAGCTAATGTCTAGATAAACTTCCTTTAATCCAGCCCCAAACCTCTAAACACAATACAGTCAGTTATTTAAGGCAAATCTACCTAAAAATTTTCCTGAACAAGATCCAAAAACAGTACAGTGGGTGAAGTAATGCTATTTGTATTCATAAGGGAAATAAAATATGTTTTATTCATTGGATAAGCTGACTGGGGATGTTATATTTCTAAGTTGGAGGCTTAGATCAGTTGTCACTTCCCTTCCTCCACATTGGCATCATCTTGCACAAGCACAGGTTGTCACATCAGAGACAAGACCTTTCAGAATACAGCCACTGTAGTGATCCGCTTATCTCAGGGTCTCCACTGCTCGATTTTATCAGGAGAAGTCACAGTGAGATTTTCTCAAAGGACATCTGGACAGATGAGACAACCCAACTAAAGGGAGACTACTACCACCTCCACTAGTACCATGTCACAGAGCACATTACAGTGCTAAATATTATATCTTTGCTATGTATATGACTTTTCTAGATTTGGAGAAAAATAACCTTTAAGTCTTATGTAAATTAGGCAGTCGGTGCACTGGGGATGGGCCGTCAGTTCCCTGGAGCACTCAGCTTACCACTCAGATCCTTAGCATTTTCTGCCTGATCCATCAGCTGCCAGCTTCCTTCACTTCCAGGTGCAATGGGTCAAGACTGAGCTGAGCAGCAGATAGTGAAGCCCACTGATGGAAAGCAACGCCCTAAAGCCCTTTTTTGATCATTTGCATAAAGGTAAAAGGACAATTTTCACAAGATTGGAGCAGTGGTCCTGAATAATAAATACATCATTGTAAACTTAATCCTACAAGGTATCTAAATGTTGTGCTAGCAGACTCCCTTTAAGGCCCCTTTCACATCCTGGTTTTTGTTTATGCTTGGTATGTATGCCAGGAAACCTCCCAACCAACATGCTAAACATTTTCCATTAACCATAAACACCTAAAAAAGTGCATGGAAAAGCACAGTAGAATACGCTGTTGAACCCTGCAGAGTCCAGAAAGCAAAAATATAATAAGTAGTGTACTTATTGCCTATAGATGACACATACCACTGTTGGCATATACACTAAAACAGAAAATAAAAAACCCAGTAGATGTGAACACGGCTGCCTAAACTTCAGCATAGCCTTGGTCAGGATATTAAAGAAGATTCAAACATAAAGCATCATATGAAGAATAACTATACAAAGGAGGTATTATCGATTTTAGTTCAGCAAGCTTCAAATCTGCTGTCACCAGCGTAATATCATACGTAGTTACATGAAAACCAGAGCTATGCTTTACCAAAATAAACTTTTACGCAACCTTTCCAGTTTTTCACAAAGATCTTTGCAAGGACATAGAAGTCAGTCAAGGATCAGAGGAATGCAGCAAAGCGGAGGTAAGGCAGCATGGAGACAGATATTCAGCCAGGTATTAGGTAAGAATTAGAACTATTCATGCATAGCACTTCTTAATTCAGCTGTTGTTTCTTCAAGGATGTGTAGTATTTACACATGCAAGTCATAGTTTGGTCAACAGCTGGCCGCTGACAATCTGTTGACAAGTGCAAAGCCTGGAGCGCTGCAAATATCTCCAGCACAGATCTCATTATCCGCGCACCCTGGAGTTCAGCACAACATGCTGCTCCACTCAGGCACATCTCTGGAAACCTCTACATGCCAAAACAGCTGCAGGGCTGGAATTGTGTACGAATCCAGGAGGCCCACAGTAACTATTACAGCTGAGGCTCAAATCTAAATACATTTTACCAAATATCTCTTGTCCCATGTGGTTCACTCATCTCCAAAGCTGGGTACTCAAAGGATCTCTACAAGACTTAAGCTGCCCATACATTTGTGATTTCAGTCAGCCGCTTTCTGAACAATTTGTTGATCATGTTGGGACTTCGAAGGATGCCAATGTAATATGTTGATATAACAATTCAGACAAAACAACTGAGTGATCTCAGGCTATGTGACCTAGCCTCGGGGTCCATTGATAGAATCAGTGGTTTGGCCCTCTCCGTGCTATCAAAAGAAAAGTGCTAATGGTTATCAGAAATGGTCTTAGTTATTCATCTCTATATTAAATGGATGTTCCCCCCCTTTAATATTGTGCAGCACTGCTCCTATTCAAGTAATAGGAGAGTTGCAGCAACCATGTCCACTGTCTAGATGTAGTTGTGGGAGATTGCAGACCCGCTCTTATTATTTGAAAGGGAGTGGTGTTACGTAAACCGCTCATCCACTTGCAGCCTCTGGCACCCAGAGGCTGCTCCAACAGCTGATCTGTGTGGGACCGCTGCAGAACACATACTGGTAATCTGTGGATTGGCCATCTTATGAAAAATCCATTTGAAACCAGAAAACCCCTTTAACGAAGCACAAAAGTATAAATTTGTATGAATAGGTGGTCAAACACACAATGCAGATCAATGGGAGTCAGAAAGAGTCTTTAGCATACTTATACTGTGAGCCTGACCTCCTGTTCATACAGAAAATACTGTGCATGGAAAAGCAGAGAGAAAGTCAATGCTCCGAAGGAGAGCACATAACTCCACAATAAGGTCTGTTTCAATCTACAGTTTAACATTCCGTTCACTTGATCAGTCAGAAGATCAAAACAAAGGACTGTACAGACAAAGAACTGTCAGAGTGACTGATACTAACTGAATACTTTCCTTCTGCATCAGTTCCGACTGCAGTATTAAGAAATATACAGAACCTTGGAGATCCCACTCAATCCAGTTGTCATGCTTCTCATTGGTGCCCACCAGGGGTGGGTAAACATTACTCCAGACTGATCCTCCATCTATTAATGGCCTCTCGATATCTTAGAGCCCATCACTGGGTACAGGGATCTCCAACTTCAAAACATGAACTGCTTATCATGATCTATGATACAAGGCAAATGGAGCACCTGACAGGTGGATATAGCCATAAATGTCAACACGAGAATATCCTTTTAAGCTGTTAATAGGTTATTCCATAACATTACACAACGCACAGACTAATATTAAAGGGAAGGTGAAATTTCTTATTACTGGAGTGCTCCTGTAATTATATTAGTTTCTGAGAAATCTGGGTAAGAGCCAATATGGCTGCCATTACAATTTCATCAGGATTTATTAGTCAGATTTTCTAAATATGTATTTTTACATGAGAGAAGGATGTTTGACTGCAAAGCTAAGGCGATTCATCTTCCAGAGGTAAACCCCGGTAGGAGGTGTTTTGACAGTCATACCGTTTATTATCCGTTTTTTCCAAAAATGAAGGTAGAAATACCTGAACTAAGAGGAAGAATTTGGAAATAATATTTACTGCCATTAATGTAAGCAGAACAAACGTTAAAGCTGGTTTGATTATTAAAAAAACAAACAAAAAAACAACTTGTTTACTGTGGACAGATCGCAGGTTTAAACTAGGTAAAATGGACAGGGGACAGAGGAGGACGTCCAAAGCAATTAAGGTGAAGGGCAAATTAGAGAATAAAGAAAAGTTATCAAACTTGGGGGTATTTCAGTGAGGAAAAAGACGGGGCAAACTGATTACAATGTACAAATACATGAATGGACAGTACAGATCTCTCTCCAATGACCTCTTTATACCGTAGTCATAGGTGGGGCTTCTTTACCGTAAGAGTGTTGAGACTAGAAGTCACTGCCACAGGATGTGAAGATGACCGATAACCTGTTCAAGAGGGGAATGGATGACTTTCTTGAAAGCAAGAATATCACAAATGGGAGCTAGAAATTTTGGGATAGAATGTTGATCTAAGGATTTAGTCCAATTGCCATAGTGAAGAGTTGGGAAGGAATTTTTTCCCTCTGATGAGGCCATTGATGTGTTTCTGGATCAACAAGGCAAATTTTTAGGTTGGAGCGGAGTTATGTTACTATGTAGGAATAAGTCTATGTAGACTGAGCTCACATCAGCATTTTTATTTTCGCTGAGCTGCCTGTCATATCGTATGAGTTGAACAATAGCAATAACAGCAGTGATTGATATATCACATGACAGACACCAACATATCCTAGGGTTCGGTCTGTACTCAAATGATGAAAGGATAGACACTGTAAGACATAAATAAGCAACATGTGGAAGTAAATAACTAATAGGTGCAATTCTCACTTGTATTGTTGGTGATCTTTTGTGCTTCTGGTTTTAGCCATGAATCTTTCTGCAAGCTTTTCCAGGTTCCGGGAATACTCCATTTCAATTTCTGCTTTCTTGCGGAAGAAATCCTGAAGATCCTGAAGGAGTTGAACTCTCATCTCGGTTTGTTGCTCCAAGCATTTTTGTTGTTCAACCAGCTGAGCTCTTATCTCTGAAAAATAAAGCAAATAAATATAAATCCTCAGATCAAATGGCACATTCAGCAGGCTGCGGACAATAAATACAGGTCAGAAAACAAAGCGCAGACACATGCATTGGATAATTTCATCACAGCATACCTGTGGCTTCTGAATAAGGCAATGGAGGAGATTTTTATGAGCCAATTTCAGTTAAAAGGATAACCTCACACTATAAATTGAAGGTCTGTACTTATTAGTATGACATCCATCACCTCCATTGATGGGCATATGGCTGATGGCTCATTACACTGTGCATTGGGTAGTGGCACTCACCAACACAACATGGCACTACACAGCGTACGGAGGTGTCCGATTCAGGCTATGTATTCTGTGCAGATATCAGATCCCCACTGATCTTATTGTGAGGACCTTTCCTAAGTATAGGCCTACAATATGTAGCCTTTAACAAACTCTTTAAGATGAAAAAACGCAGGCTTTAAACTAGTGGCACCAATGCAGTATGATTCGCTGCTTTACAAACAATAGATGCTGCGGCTTCAACTTTCCTCTACTGGTCAACATGGAAGCTTCACAACACAAGTAGTCAGCATCTACAAAATGGACATTTCTGCAAAAACACCATCAATTTGAGTCACGGTTACAGAAGTGCATGCCAATAGAAGGGATAAATGGCAGAGACTTCCAGTCTGAGAAATGTTTGTAAAACATCTGCAGCGTGCATGCATACCCCAAGAGCGGTGTATTATACTGCTCAGGAACAAGCAAGAGCAAGTAAATGAGCATTCTGGGTATTAACACCGCAAGGTACACAAGATGAACCGTAGCACAGAAAATGACATCCGAAGTGGGTGGCCCCGGCATGAAGTGATGCCAGCTACACAAACCACATCTGACCTTGAGGGTTTTACATTACATCTCTGTGCTCATGAGCTTAAGCAAACAGAACTCATCTGCGCACAAGCACACACCTAACAATACACTGAGATATACAACAAGCAGCAGGGCTCATCGGATTTGTCATTGTAAAGGTGTTTTGAAGAGATCACAGCTGTTAACTGCAATGAACTTCAAGAGTATTAACAGAAAAAAGAACTCCACTGTCATATTTCCCTTTCTTAACCATGCCAACTGGCAAAGAAAGCGTGGCATGTGGTGATTTCCATACAGTGCTTGTATTGCTAAAATAAGCAGTTCAGCAGCAATATGGAAGCGTAGTCTACCTTCCAAAAACAAATTCACTCTGTAAACTCTCCAAGAGCAGAAAACATGTCTTAAACCATGTGCTGCAGTACATTGGCACACCGTGTGAAAAAAATGGAAATACACAGAGCCAGGCTTTTTTGGCGTCAGAAAGCTCATGGGGCTAATGTGCTATTCACAGGTACCACCACTATTATTACCAACCATGCAGACGTAAGGGTCTATTACAACTAAAGATGTTGTCGATGCAGAGAATGATCACTAAAGCCACTGTTAGCCGGCATATAACTTTCAGTGTCTGTCAGCAGCCAATTGTCTGGAACAAGCGTTCTTCCAATAAGACCTTTAAACAGTGTCAGATACAACAGAAAGCTAGAGGAGAAGAAAACAAAACCCTATCATACAAGTTGATTCAACAAAAAAACCTTAGCTGAAAAAATACAGCACAACGGATCAGAATTTGAAGGGATTTCTGGAAATAGACTAACAGCCAAAGTCTACCATGTTGGCAGATATTTTATCTGAATTTATAGCCAGTGTAAATGCATTCCCAGGATTACAATATCGATGAACTATCCTTAGGAAAAGCCATAAATATCAGATTGATGGCCATCCAACTCTCTGCACTTCCGCCAATGTTAGAGGTAACAACTGTGGCCTGTCGAGTGTCAAGGCCTCAGTCCTGCTTGCATAGCTCCGTACAGCAGCAAGCTGTATACTTTGTGCTGGGCATTGCAGGTTTGTCTCATTCAATTAACAGGGGGCCATCTGATACTAAAGGCCTATCCTATTCTGTAATCCAGGAAAACCCTGAAAGAAGCTCAATGAATGTATACATTTTCTGGTTCTTAATATTCTGAATATTAGTATGTGCTTCTGATATTCTTGTTATGTCTAGTGCAGGGCATATAAGGGCAGAACACGACAGAGATGTTCGTTAAGATCCCCACTGAGAACAAATGTAAAAAGCTGAATATCTTCTTCATGATAGCCAAGTATATAAAATAATCTGTGATATTATTCACCAGGAAAGGCTTTCCTCCAACATACAGAAGCCAGAGCTGAGGAAATGCAACAAGCCTGTAATATGTGAAACAGATAATTTAGCGCATTACCCATGACATTTGGAATGCCCAGCGGATAGTAGGCAAGGTCTTGGCGGTTCCCACACACAGATCTGAAAATTACTGTTTGTCTTATAAGACAGAATAGGATGCACACTGTGAAGTTAATGAAGAGCTCAGCTGGATGCCGGTGTTTTCATTGTAATATTTTCTACCATGCTACTCAATGTACTTTTATAGAAATAGACCCCAACCCCTGAATCACATCGCCTAAATAGCTTTTACAGGTTTTGTTTTTTTATTGGCAAGAAATACATTAAAATAAAATATTTGGGAATTTAAGGGCTCGTTCACACGGGGCAAGAGGGGATGGATTTTGATACCGAATCCACCTCAAAATCCGCCCCCTCACAATAGAGGTCTATGTAGACCGCTAGCGTCCTTTTTTCCGTGAGTGGTTTGTTCCTGCTCACAGAAAAAAGCGAGCTGCCCTTTCTTCAGGCGAATTCCGCCTCGCAACAGCACCCTCCGAACTAAGCCCATTCATTTGGGCCTACTCCAGAGCAGGAAGCCGCGACTGTTGGAAGCCACGACAGGCGCATTTTGGTCCTATTCTGACATGGCTTCCCGCATCAAAATCAGGACCAAAATACGCCATCACCAACACCGTGTGAACTAGCCCTTAGAGTCTGTATTACTTGCCTCTATGTAAAGTGTCGTGCCCCCACAGGGTATAATGACACAAAGGAAACCTGTCTATCCGTGTGAAAGGGGCTTGCCACCAAAACAATCCCACTAACATAAATGGATAAATGGAACAGATTTTCAGGCACAGAAATGCTTCACAAAATCTGACACATGTAAATATAGCCGATCAATGCCATACTGCTATGGAACTAGTTCATCACATGTTTATAAGAGACAAAACAAACCTTTCAGCCATCAAAGTCAAATGACCCACTATTACTTAAAGGGATTTTCCAGGGCTAAAAATATTAATGACTTATCCTTAAGTATATTAGGTCTCATACCTAGGACCCCCACAGACCAGCTAATCAAAGCTGCAAGCACACCTACTGCTTCACAAGCCAGTGACATCATGTTCATTAGTCACATGACCTGTTTGTGGCACAGTCTCATCCCACTGAATGGTGCCGAGCTGTACTACCAAGTGCAAGACTAAGCAAGTAGTGAAGCCGATGCAGGCTGATCAGTGGGAGCTATCAGTGTTGGACTCAACTAATATTGATGTCCTATCCTGAGAATAAGTTGTCAATATCTTAGTTTCAGAAAACCACCTTTAGGATTAAGGACCAACGTGGCGAGCTGCAGCCAAAAAGCGCAGTGGAAAACACTGGAGCGGAAATGCATCGCTTTTTTTTTCCCTGCACGCTTTTCACAGAAAGTCCGCCATTTTCTCCTCTGCAGAATTTCTGTCCATATTATACCTACATGGAAAGCAAGAGTGTTTCTGTAGGTATAAATGACATGATGAAATTTACATAAACTTTTTTTTAAACTGCTGCATTTCCACTGCAGATTTTTTTTTTCCTGCAATGTGTGGATACTGAAGTACAGCATTTTTAGCACATGTTCGTAACGTGAGGCCACGGCTTTAATGGCTGGAATGTATTAATCACTAAATATATGGAAGGTCCTGTAACAACTGGTTTGAGCAATGACTCCGCTATGAAGATAATATGGGTCTACTGGTCCCAAATCCCTTTCACAGATGACTATGCAAAAAGCAAGACTTTACAGTAATCCCCTTTGGATTGCCTCTGCATAATGTGGGCAACAGCACCATCTGATCTTCCCTGGATTTATACTCCAAAAAGTTGACTTCTACTCCAAAAAAAAAAAAAAAAGCAGTCAAAAGTAAAGTCCACTCCAACACCATTTACTTCTGCAAACACATCACCATGATCTAAATAGCGCTGACTGTACTTGAGTCACTAGACTTCCTTTTCAATAATGCTATTTAGTGGCCATTGCCATACATAATTTTATTTTATTTTTGATTCAGAAGTTTTATGGGATTTTTTAAAACCTGAAAATAAACAATACAGAACTGAAAAAGTACAAGACCATTGCCATATTTCCCCACTGTTCCCCATGGCGCCATTTAGTCAAAAACTGGAGAGAAAAAAAAAAGAAAAAAAGAAAAACAATTTCCAAATGTCTCATTATTTTGAAGCTTGGTCCTATAGGCAAGATTTTTATGACTGACTGAAATCTACATATATGGTCAGGCTTCCTCCCCCTTTTTTAATGTAGCTGTAACATAATTATGCCAGTTTGTCCAGTCCTGAAAAACCACAAGATAAATAGTTACAGCATTACTCACTTACATACCAACTGGTCTGCCAGATGACATTAAGATATAGCACTAACCAACAATGGACTGGGTCAAGACTTTTCAGAAGTCTACAGTCATTAAACTCATTACTTGTAAGTTCAATTTCTAACTGGAAAAAAAATGAAATTAAATTCCTTAAAGGGACAGTCTACCTTTTGTGGGAAGTTCCATTCTAATTTGCGTTCATTTGGTGTTTTCCCAGATTCCTCTATGCTTCCACCTATGACAACCCAAAGCACACCTCCTAGTCTATAACACGCTGCCTGCAGATTACACAGCATTTTCATGGTGACTCTTTGCACCCTTTAATAAGGGTATTTCTGTTAGTTTTAGCATCCAATGAGTTCAATAGGTTTCCCTACTGTCAGATGAGCAGTTCAAGACTGTCTACTCCAGCTCAGGACCGCCCAGAGTCTCTAATAAGAATATTGGATCCTGAAACGATCATCAATGATCGCCCAAGAAAGGTGAAAAATTCCAACTGCACCAGAAGTAATGAACTGGCACCCAGTGAAGGATGCAAAGAGTCAGAGTTGGCGGAAGTGCTGAAAGGTTCTCTTTAAACCTGAATTCCATGTAGATTCTATTTTCAGTACACAAATTGTGCAAAATGTCATCTCCACTTTTGTGTCCTTATCTGACCTTAACATAACTTACAAAACTTAAGTTTTCTAGCTAAAAATGTACAAACAATACCAGCATTGCTGTGAAATATCAAAAAGACAATTCTACAAAGTTCTGTAACTCTACAGATAATACTCCTTGTGTTGACATTTCCAAAAGCTATGTTATGACTGGGGCTTTTGGGAATACTACAGCTGCTGGAGCACAAGAAGCAAAAGAGAAACTCAAACAAACACAAAGCGAATGGCAAAAACCGGCCAAGTTTACAATACATTCACTAATGACTTTTAGCTAAAGGTCCTTTCTAACGAATGACGAAAATCCATGAAAAATCAGGCCAAGAAAGAAGTGAATAGCTGCACAAACTGCTAAGTAGTCTTGGTAAATGTGTCGGGACCAAATCCTTGGTTTATTTTCTTTACCTGCACTAAAAAGAAAATAAAAACAAGAGAAAAGAAAAAAAAATCACGTTCTGAGCCAAGAGAGCGCTATGTGGTCTGAGCGTTTATGAACATTGAATTACTAGATTAGTATTGACCATTTTTGACCCAAATAAACTGCTGTTCCACTTCCAGAACTGCTAGTTTTAGAAGGACGTGTTCAATCTGTGAAATATGGACTGTATGGCAGGTCTCTTACCGAAGCAAGTGATCATTGATGAAGAAACTGATAAAAGGCCAACAAGGCAACCAAATTTGGGATAAGTGCACCATGTGATTCCTAAGAAATTAATCCCATACTGTTGTAAAACACAAACATGTTTATTAATGTCTAATAAAAACACACAGTCAAATCACAAATTGCAAAAAAAAGTAATAATGGGGAAGGAATTGGAAGGTCACAAACAGCAAATTTACCTAAAAATGCATACTATACGGTAGTAACAATCATGTAGATGCAAAAGTATCACAGTATAATAATACACGTACATAAGGAAAGGAGCAAATCCCAAAGACAAACCTAGGTATATGTAAGAAAACAGGTAGAAAATCATTCCTAGTAACAAAAAATGACAACCATAGGTAGGGGAGAGCCCACTAGATATACAGGTATGTGACAAAGCATATGAGGATATACCATACAGCTCTAGCGTCTTCACTGATATCTCCACCTCAGTATGCAGGTATAGTGTATTTGTAAGGCCGTTACACACAGTAGGATAAGTGCCACATGTGCTGGGAATGAATGGGGCAATGTGCTACATTTATTCACATTATTATTTCCAAATCCTGAAGCAGTGAATCATGGCCAAGGGGAAGGGAGGATTTACCCCCTTTGGGGCAAACAAAGTTCATTTTCTCTGAAATGCCAAGTCTCTCTGTAGCCACAAAGGTATTTTTGAACATATGTTTCTACCTGGCGAAGCTATTGCTGTTGTTGCCATAAATGACCCAAAAGATTCAATTTAAGCTCCTCCAAAGCATATTTAAAAAATGTTCAGATCCTTGTAGAGGAGAAGCTTGGCCAGTGACCAAATTAGAAAAAAGTCAACATGAACTACTACCAAATCGATTTCCAACAACATATTTCACATTATAGGGATATTATTAATTATTATTATTATTTATTTATATAGCACCATTAATTCCATGGTGCTTTACATATACAAATTGCTTTTGCTCACATAAGCATTATTCAGACTAAATTGCAATCTGAAATAATTATTCATATAAAAATATACCTTGTAATAATATTGCTATACACTGAAGTGCCTAATATACATTTTATCAAATTCAATGTCAGCTTAGATATTTAAAAGAGATGTCAGTCTTCGAAAACTCCTTTCCACGTGTCTTATAAGGGCTAGTTCACACGGGGCTAGTGACCACGTATTTTGGTCCTGATTTTGGGCGGGAAGCTGCATCAGAATAGGACCAAAATCGTGGATCCCCGCTCCAGAGTAGGCCCATATGAATGGGCCTAGTCTGGAGGGTGCGGTCGTGAGGTGTACGCCTGAAGGAAGGGCAGCTCGCTTCTTTATTGCGCGAACAGAAACACACCAGTAGCGCAGAAAAGAAAGCTAGGGGTCTACATAGACCTCTATTGTGAGGGGGCAGATTTTGAGGTGGATTCGGCGTCAAAATCTGCCCCCTCTTGCCCCATGTGAACTAGCCCTAAGGCTGTACTCCAATGTAGAGGCAGCACGTGAAGACAAAACCCTACCAACCAATGATTGCACAATCATTGAATATTGATGCTTGCACGCAACTACCACAACATTAGAGTGAGATTTTTGAGAATTTCGCGCCCCAACTCTCCCATTCACTTTATTGTGAGTCAGGCAGATATTTTCCTCTAGCTGATTTTTTGCTGGGAAGCATTTTTGATGCAGATTTCACATGCACTTATTCATTTAATTTCCATCAGTACCATCAAACCAAAAGGGGCCCCACAATGAGCCTACCTATGCCCTGCAAAAAAAAAAAAAAAAAAAAAGCAAACAATGCATGAATACTGAACTCTCTAAAAGTTACAGGTACTACAAAATGGCAACTCAAATAACATTTTGTAAAGATGATTTTTTTGTAAAATTTCTAAAAAAAAAAAATGCTATATATATATATATATATATATATATATATATATATATATATATATATATATATATAGCACTATATATAATTGGTATCACTGTGATCTCAATGATCTACAAAATAAACCTATCATGTCATTAATGCTTGCTGAACACCATAAGAAATTCAACTTGTAACACAATGCCACAGTTTGGTTTTCATTTAATTTTCTTTCTGGGCTTCCAAGTACAAAATATTAAAATGGTGCCATTGTAAGTTATAATTTGTCCTGCAAAAAATAAGCCCCCTAGGACTCTGTGAAATGAAAATAAAAAGGCTATAGCGTTTGGAAGGCTGTTCTTCCTTCCTAGATAGTCCATGGTTAGCAGAATGATATGGAAAGGGGAATTGTTTAGGAACCTGAGCAACTCAGCCACAAAGTGGCAGACCACATAAACTTAGAGCAGGGCTGCCAAATTCTGAGGTGCATAGTGCATAAAAGTCATTAACATCAAAACTCCTCTGGCGTCAACACAAAGACAGTCTTGGGAGATTTATGGCATGGGTTTCCATGGCCAAGTAGATGCATACAAGCCTTACATCACCAAGCACAATGCCAAATTTCTGATGAAATGGTATAAAGCATGTTACCACTGGAGCGGTGGAAATGTGTGCTGTGGAATGATGAATCACATTCGTCAAGTGTCTGATATACAAGTCTGGGCTTGGTCAATGCCTGACTGCATTGTGCCAACTGTAAAGTTTTGTGGAGGAGGGATAACGCTAGAGGATTGTTTTTGAGAGGTTGGTCTAGGCCGGGCCCTTTAGTTCCCTTGAAGGAAAATCTTAATGCTTCAGTGTATCAAGACATTTAGGACAATTGTATGCTTCTACCTTTGTGGGAATAGTTAGGGTAAAGTCAAAAAGAGGGGTCCAACCTCATATCAATGCCTATGGACTTAGATTGGGATGTCAAAAAAGCGCCTATAGGTGTTTCAACACTTCTGTCCATACGGTGTATATGAAAAGATTATATTGTGAAAAATTCTTTAGATTAGATTATTGCACAAGGCTAAGTCTTACACGACCGTAATGGTTTTTGTGGTCCGCAATTTGCAGATCCACAACACAAATTTCACTCTAAAAACTCATTCCGCAGACATCCGTTTCCAACCGCAAAGTGAATACGCAACATTCCGTGTGTATCATTATTATGCAGATCTGCAAAAAACAAAACACACATGTTGACATCCGCAATTGCGGATACACAGTGATGTATGTTCAGCGTATATCCGCATAACTGCACGCGCTCATAGACTTGTATGGGACAGTCCATGCCGTAAAAACACGGCCATTACGGACATGCAGTATACTGTCCGGACCACGGTTACGGCACGCCACACCACAGACAAAATCTACGGTGGTGTAAGAGGCCGCATAGAAAACAGTGGGTCCGCAATTTAAAACCCGCAATTGCGGACCACTTGCGGTCTTAAACTACGGTCGTGTAAGACCAGCCTAAGACAAGCACTGTACATTCCATAAAGTTCAGACAATGGGTAAGCAGTGGATGCAAGGAGATATTCAGGTAGGAGCTTGTAGAATCAGTATATGATAGAATACAAGAGGAGTAAAGGATTTCAATACTAGTGTAAACTCTGCAAAGAGAAGAAAACAGTCACAGTCATGCGTTAGTTGATTTCATGGATTTATCACTATGTATTACAATAAGACAATGCCTTATCATACCTGTATCTCTGGACAATTCTGTTTAACCTTTAACTTTCTTTTAGAAAGAGGTGTTAATATTTGTAATGAAGTCAATGAGGTTCTTAAAGATAGGTTTTATATATGGCATCAGTCCTGTTCATAATTCTGACCATAATAGAAAATGAAAAAAAAAAAAAAAAAACAACAGCTGAAGCAAATGGACAAAGTGTTTTCGGACAGTATTATCTACATCTGGTAGTTGTACAGCTGGATGGACACGTGGTATGAGCTGTAAAAGTATAAATCCCTATGGTCAAATAAAGAGGCAAAAAACAACTATATGTCACGATTCCAATTCTTCTAGCTGTAACGGCTTTACATTACTAAAGAGAGGAAATAGATAAAAATACCTTCTGCCAAATAAACACACAAAAGCAGCTAAAATAACTTTATCCAAAATCAATGTTACACACTTGTACTGCAAATAATAGAGATTATCAAAGATAATACAATCAGGCTAACACTCACTGCTAAAAAAAGAAAAAAAAAGTAGAAGATGTGAAAAAGGACCTATCACCATCTCCACAAACTCCAGTTTTTTAGCACCTGTTAAAGGGATTCTACCATTTAAACTAATTTTTTTCTAGTTCACACGTCGGAATAGCCTTAAGAAAGGCTATTCGTCTCCTATCTTTATAAGTTGTTTCCGGCCCACCCTTCGGTGAAACATCAGTTTTTTGTTGGTATGCAAATGAGTTATTTCGCAGCATTGGGGGCAGGCCTCAGCGCTCAAACAGCACTGGGGGCGTCCCTAATGATGCAAGAGAACTCTCTCCAGCGACGCCTCTATCTTCTTCAGCAACCGCTTCTTCATCTTCTTCTTCCGGCAGGGGTCAGACTTGTGCACCTGCACAGTCGGCTCTGCCATCGGGACGCAAGCAAGAGTTTTGTGCAGGAAACGGAAACCTGCATGAACGGAGACGGGCGCAGATGTGAACAAGCCTTGAGTAATGGGATGCCAAGAGTGGGACCATCTCCAATCTGATACTGATGACCTATTCTTAGGATAGAATATCAATATTTTTATATTTCACAGATGGGTAGGGTACCAAGTAGACTGTCAAAGTACAAGGTTTGTTTGTTTTTTTTCTTTGATTCATCAATATTCTGAGCTTGGTCAAAAGGCAGAACAACATGTCAGTGGCATAAACAAAAGCTGTTGGGGGAACAAGCAATTGCCAACACAGGAGCAAGGGGAAATAAAAGGCAAATTATTTTTTGACTGGAACCCTGATTTGTAATTGCAGTTTGGTTATTATTACGCTAGGTTCACACTAGAGTTTGAGTCTCCCTTGGAGACTCCGTCCCAAATTAAAATCAGCAGAGAGAAAAATTTCAGTATAAAATCTGCAGAAACTCGGCGCACCCCATTATAGTTTATGGAGCCCGTGTGTAACCGCTTTTTAAGCAAACAGGAAACCCGAACAGCTTCTGAAGGACTGCAGGAGCGGGCATCTTGAAGGAGTACAGGGTTTTACAACTCGTCTCATATTTTCTCAGGAGCCCACCACTTTCATTTACACTAAAGGCCACTTCTAAAAGAGCAAAAAAAAAAAAAAAAAAAAAAAGTTCAACTTCACCAACCATGACTAAAGAGTAATTCATCTGAAACATGATGTGATCGACTCTGACAGCGACATTATGAACAATTTGATGTGCCACTACCAGCTCTAATCCCTCGATAAGCAAACGCTAAATGTGCCTAATATTATAAGCTTCATTTCCTATCAGATAACCTAATTGCTGGATTGAACGTGAAGCATGCAGGGACCGGCCGAGATGGAGACGGCTCTTTTTGCATGCCAGAAGAGACTCAGTGGTGACTATTACATTGCAGATGTGATTGTCACAGGTCTAGACTTTTTAACCCATTGATTTCAACGTGTTCCACACGTTAAAAACGGAACCCATTGAAGTCAATGGGATTCTGTTTTACAGCGCTGATTCTTATGCGAGTTATTGTGCCAGAATCAGTGCCACGTTACTCCATGTGAATGTCCCCTAAATCAGGTCCTGGAGATAGGAATACCCCTTTAAGAAATGCATAGTTTGGAGCCATAGCAGGTGGATTATAAATAGGATGAAGATCTAGCATTTTTGCGCAGTATTTTTTTTTTTCCCCGCAGTGAAGCTCCCTGTGGAGTTTTGCAGACAGGAGTGATAATCTCCAAAGGGAATTTCAAGTTAGTAAATTCTAAAAGAAAAGCTGATATAAAAGGTCAATGCATTTTAAAGTGAATATCATCTAAATTGTGATAGCAGTTCTTCTACTTCAGGTCAGAGCAGATATAGAGTACCATAGATTGGGAACTGTAGTATCTGACCTTCTGACAGGCATTGAGGCAGTAAGAATTTTCATTTAGGTAGCAAAAACTCTCAAATCTGACCATGTAAGTGGTAATAGGACTAAATCATGTGACTGCACTATGTGGACATGAAGAACACTGTTCACTGGGGCAGAGAAATTAATAATACAAATTTTTTAAAAAAATTCACCAAATTCTGGTGTACATGCTTTACACCTATTTTGTATGTACTTTAGACACTTACTTTAGACACTTTTAGACACAGCTTTTGTGTCTTGTCGAACAGGTGGGTGGGGACTATTGAAAAGAGGCATAGCTTAAAATGAAAATCCATTTGCCATAAAATGTGCTAAAATTCTGGATAATATGCTGAAATTTTGTGGGAAACTAAGCCAAATAAGTGGCGTAAAGTTACACTAGAAAGTGTAAAAGTTCACCAGATTTTCAAACAGACTCAGACACTTGGTAAACTCGGCGAAGTTTAAGACTGTCTGGTCTAACTTTACAATGTCTAAAAGTTGGACAGTATTAGTTACCTGCCCCAATGTTTACAAGTTCTACCTTTGGGCATTATGGGGCATGAAAATGAACAGCGGGGTAGGTAAACTATGAGCTTCTTCATATAAAAAACAACAGTTTGTGGCACATATAAGTCAGTACAGACCTATACCTGTCAATCCTTTCCTGCAGACTAATGGGAATAGGTCTGAAGGCCCTCAGCAAAGACCAGTCGCAGAGTTTCTCCATTATGTCACTGCTTATGTTGAAAAATGAAGACATTCTGGTATTAAAAAGTACATTAGGAAATCCCATATAAAACACCCAAATACAACAGCAGGAGGTTCACATTCACCTCGCCAAAGGTGAATTATTGCTTTACAGTCACAATCATTGGCTTATCAGAAAATGCAGTTTGTCAATATACAATTACTGAAACTTTCCAATACATCAATAAAACAGACTTGAGGTAGATTTAGTGAAATTGATGTGCACCATTCAACAGTGTGGATCTCAGTAGATTAGGGGTAGTTTTTCATCCCAAACAACAAACCTTACACTTTTATGGTACACGATATTGATTGAAATATTAGAACCCTCTCTGTAAATAGACATAACTAGATGTGGAAATGAGCATAAAGCTCAATTCTGTACTCTCCTCTGACAGCAACTGCTAAAGTCAGAATGTCAAAATATAAAATTTGTCTGAGCCGTCTCTAGTTCTAGGTACAGCCATATTGTACAAGAGGTTTAGTCGCCACATAACTTTGCAGAGGTTGTACAAGAAGCTTTAATGACAACTATAGTGGTTAAAATATATTTATCAACAATTTATTTTTTAATTTATCAAAGACCAGATAGAAAATATATATATATATATATATATATATATATATATATATATATATATATATATATATATATATATACATATACACATACACACACTAGCTGTTACCCGCGACTTCGTCTGCGGTGATTGTAGGAGTGGGTATATACAGGCGTGGGTAGGGTTTTTGTACTGTGTATAAGGGATGGGATATGAAATGTAACTTTGTATCTTGTTGTTGCTGTAATTCAGAGAATACGTGAGACTTTTGTGTTGAAGTTAATTTGTATTTGAGCTGCTATACAGTGTTGTGAGAAACTTTACATAGTGACTTTGGGACAGAAGTATTTGAAGTTAACCCTTTCCCGCCGATGGCATTTTTTGATTTTCGTTTTTGACTCCCCTCCTTCTAAACCCCATAACTTTTTTATTTCTCCGCTCCCAGAGCCATATGAGGTCTTAATTTTTCCTGGGACAAATTTTTCTTCATGATGCCACCATTATTGATTCTATATAATGTACTGGGAAGCAGGGAAAAAATTCTGAATGGGGTGGATTTGAAGAAAAAATGCAGTTCTGCGACTTTCTTACGGGCTTTGGTTTTACGGCATTCACTGTGCAACCAAAATGACATGTCCCCTGTATTGTGTTTCGTTACGACTCCGGGGATACCAAATTTATATGATTTTATTTACATTTTGACCCCTTAAAAAAATCCCAAACTGTGTTAAAAAATTATTTTTTGAAAAGTCGCCATATTCTGACAGCCGTAACTTTTTTATACGTGCGTGTACAGGGATGTATAGGGCGTCTTTTTTTGCGGGACCGGGTGTACTTTGTAGTTCTACCATTTTCGGGAAATGTTATTGCTTTGATCACTTTTTATTCAATTTTTTATCAGAATCAAAACAGTGAAAAAATGGCGGTTTGGCACTTTTGACCATTTTTCCCGCTACGGCGTTTACCGAACAGGAAAAATATTTGTATATCTTTGTAGAGCGGGCGATTTCGGACGTGGGGATACCCAACGTGTATGTGTTTCACAGTATGTAACTACTTTTATATGTGTTCTAGGGAAAGGGGGGTGATTTGAATTTTTAATCCTTTTTATTTATTTTTTTTATATTTTTTTTACTTTTTGTAAACTTTTTTTTTGCATTTATTAGACCGCCTAGGGGTATTGACATGGGTGGGCGGTGTCGCGGATTGTCAGAGCGGTGGGGGTCGGCAAAAATGGCTGCTCCGGAGCGTTAAAGAGAGCCTCCTGGAGTATCGTTAAGGTGAGGGGCAAAGTGGTAAAGTATATGTATATGAGATTGTGTGGGGTTAGGGGCGAGGCTGTAGAGGGCAATATGAATTTTGTGGCTTGCTATGGTCCAAAGTGTGTGAGATTGCAGAGATGGTGGTGTGAGTTTGGGTTTTGTGGGGGTCCTGGCACAAACTTATGTGTGCTATTGTGACAAAAAGTAGCCTATTGCGCAATCGGGTGTATTAACTATGTTTGTGGAAAATTTCAGCCAAATCGGTGGAGCGGTTTTTCCGTGATTGAGGAACAAACATCCGAACATCCAAACTCACAAACCCACAAACTTTCACATTTATAATATTAATAATATATATATATATATATATATATATATATATATATATATTTATTATATTTCACTATCTTCTGCACATGAGTTATCCACGTTGTCCACACATGCTCTGTGCAGAGATTGGAGAAGATAAGCTGTGACATCATCCATTGTCAGTAGTGGATGCAATGATGGGGTCGAGTGGTGTAAATCTATAGAGGTGTTAACTTCTACTGTAATGCTGTCCATTTTATATGTAATGTAAATGATGTGACTGCTGTAAAGAAAATCCCTACAGAGATCTCAGGTGTCAGTCTATTTCCGTGGTGGTGAACCCATAGCCCTCTCTGTGGGCACCCATCTTTGGAACAGACTACTGTGTGGTAGCCACTGTGGAGCATATTGGACTGTGTGGAAGTCCTTCACTATTTACATCACACAATATCTGTTTTATAGCAGACGTGATATTACAGGCTGTAATAACATTGCACGGTCACTATAAAACAACTCCTGTGTAATGTAAATAGTGAATATTAATATGTTCAAAATTATATCTCATGCAGAGATCTTTACCTTTCAGTACAATGTTATTTTGTATCATTCAAATCTCTGTAAAACCCCCACACAACCATATTTTGTAGGTCCGTAATTGCAGATCTGCACAGTATTAAGGTTAAATTGCTGTTTTTGCACTTTGCGATAATTTAGTGGGTTTTGGGTTGCATTTTGGGCGCTTGATCTCTAAAAGGTTTGCTACTACTGGTTTATTTATAGAATTAGTCTTAATAGGCCGTTACCGATCCTGGCAGTGGCCGGAATCGGTAAGTGACGCCATGAGCCCCACAAACATCATTATTATACTCAGAGGTCTTTTCAGACCACTGAGTATAATGATCGGAGGTCCAAAGGAGGTAAGGTAACATAAAAAACCATGTTACTTACTTACCTCTTCGGGCAGGTTCAGGCCTACTTCCATGACTCTCCCTGACGTCACATGACTGGGCCCTGTGTCCAGGGTCATGTGACGTCCTGGACTTCATTGAAGATGGCTGACACCACCGAGGACTGCAGCAGAGTCGGGGATAGGTAAGTAACATTGTTTTTTATGTTTTCATCCCCCCTTCAGTCACCGATTATTATACTCTTGGGTCTGAAAAGACCCCAGAGTATAATAATTCTTCATGGGTTTCCACAGTGGGGCATACTACTGTGTGTATGCGCTATAGCTATTTATTATATTATAATATATATATATATATATATATATATATATATATATATATATATATATATATATATACACACACACACACACACACACAGTATATATATCTCCCCATTAAACCAATAATTTATAAATGTGCAGCAGGTGCAAATACCCAATGGTGTAACCCTTTCCTTCCTAGCCAGAGTAAATTGCTGTAGATCTTAATGTACAGTACATGTCAGGGTTTGCAGGGTTATACTTTTGAAGATAAACAAAATATATTTGTGCTTGTCTGTTCAATTGCTTGGAAGTGACTGGTCTCCGTGCACTGCGCATGTTATGTGCACATCAACACACCGAACACCAGCGTCTGGACTAGAGACAATTTCCTGTCTACATATAAAGTTCATCCCTCAATCTGGCTGCCTCAGGGCTGACAAGCCACAGAAAATCTCATTACAACAGCACCGAGACAACCACGGTTATTATTACACCAAAGCAAGACGAAGAATGAAACAAATGCTGTACAGAAGAGAGAGAATAATATCACAACTGTGCAGAGAGATGCAGGTCTCGAGAATGAAAAACAATACTCTATTTAATGATATACTATTTTCAGAAATAACGTATCATATACAATATATTAGTTTACAGAGAAGAATACTCAAAATTTTAATAAGTAGTCTGAGTATTTTATTCAATGTAGGCTTGCAGAATGTTGAAGTTTGCTTTGTTTAGCTTCTTCACGGGGATAAGCAGCTAGTAAATGAAAAAAAAAAAAAATTCATATCGTGTCAAGCAGGAATCGGCAATGGCGGCACCGACTCATACTGTGAGATCTCTTTGATTCAGGTGACCCAATCTTATCTATTTGTTGGCCTGGGTTTGTATTCTGGATTCTGACAAAAAAAAAACACCTCTCCTTAATATTAAAATAATCCCTATTATTGTGACTCACTCATTTATTTTATCCTCTATTCACGGTAGAGCCAATGAAATGAATGGAGTAGGGTATGCTTTGTGCCCACAGTTCCTATCAGAATGGGGAACAAAATCACCTCTGTGCTCATGATTTATGGGGGTCCCAGCAGTTGGATCCCCACTGTGGATAGCGTACCAGTTGCTTATCGGGACAACCCCTCTAAAATATAGAGTACATTTTTCCCATATATTTTCAATAGGCTGCAGAAGATAATGGACACCCAAAAATAATAAATTTATTAATACAGCAGAAAATTACTGTGAATTAGCCCCTAGTTATACATAACACCATTTTGCTAATAGTATACTAGTTTTACATAATTTTACATTAACACTTTTTTTTTTCTTACCCACCCATTCTGTGCATTTGAAATGACCTCATGTAACCCTTTTTGTATAAGCAAAGGAACATACTCTGGCTTTGGTATTTCCTCTTATCTCACAAGGTGACATTGTTCACATTTCCTATATATTAGCCAGCTCTAGGTAGCACAGCGGCCACAGGGAAGGAATAAGATGCCGTTTTATCACATGTGGTAAACCTAATGAACAATTTGCATTCCACTTGCTCCTGAAACTGGTCAAAGCATTTCATAAGACGAACACTGCTGCCCGTATGTTGACTGTGCATAATTTATAGAACATACCATATGCTGTTTCCCTCTGGCCTGGCTCACATTTCACTAGTGTCACTTAACATAAATACATGTAACGCGCTCACAGGATGTCGGCCTGGTAAACATAATGGAATAAACTACTTGTAACCGCTCAAGTCTGACAACAAATGTGTTTCTTGAATGTGAGTGTTAAAGAATAACTAAACTTTGAACAACTTTTGATGTTCTAGCACTATTATTTCACAGACAGGAGACAAAATTTGTTAATAAAGAATAATACTTTTATTTATGACAAACTAGCCTCTGCCCGCGACTTCGTCTGCGGGTTGTTGGCGTCGATGATCCGCCTATATTTAGCAAATTGTTGCCGTCGATGGTTTGTCTGCTCCGGCATTTTGGCAGCTGTTAAGTCCTGCTGCTGAACTAGTTCCTGTGATTGTTCCAACATCTCAGCAGCTCGCTGGGACACCATATTAATGAGCGTATTCTTGGCGCTGATGATCTGCATGCTCCGACATTTCAGCAGCTCTGAAGCTCGCCTGCTGCTGAACTTGTTTCTTGCACTGGGCCTGGGATTGTTCCAGCATCTCAGCACCTCGCTGGAACATCATATAATGAACGTGTTGTTGGTGTTGTGTGATTGAGGAACAAACACACAAACATCCAAACGTTCACATTTATAATATTAGTAGGATAGGATAGGATACTGGCAGAAAATTAAAGTTGTTATAAAGTTTAGTTATGCTCTAAGTTTACAATAAACAAAATATATTTGATAATATCATCCTTGGGGTCTATGCACACATCGGTAGGCTTTGTCAGTAAGCTAGCCGTGTTAGTACACTGACCCATTATTTTCTATAGCTCCATAAATCCATATTATCAGATACCCGTCTGTTTTGTGGCCTGGGCACACTGAAGATTTCCTTCAATTGGTAAATGCAGGTATAAACAGTATACAGATATCATCTATGTGCCGTCCGTGCAGTTTTACTACAGATGCACTAGAATATGTTCCACAACCCATACAGAAACCCCAAATATGCCACATTTAAGTCAGCATACAGGAAATTGTATGGTATTTGCTGTATCTATTATAAACATGCACAGTTCTTTGTCCTTTGACCTTGGGAAGAGCTGTGCTTGTTGCAGAATCATAGGCTTTGTGTTGGCTGAACTACACAATGTCTTTGCAAAGAGATAAGTGGCCTTGTGTGCAAGAAGCACCGCTGTATTAAATAACAGGATGGAAGAGAAATGAAAGAATTTTTATCATTCCTAGGACATGAAGCTCACAAAAATAAGATGAAACCCAGAGCAAAAAAATAAAAAAGAGCCATGAGGATTAATGGAGAAGTATCACCTTTCACATTCTGTGCTTTATATTTATCACACAACACAAAGTGACATGTCCCTAACATAGCCTGTATAGAACAACAGATGAGAAAAACAAGCATTTCCCATAAGGTTTGGTGGCAGCAGGTTCACACATGTGATGCCTTTCAGCTCCTCAATTTAGGTAATACACAGTAGACAGGTCTACACCTCACACCTGCACACATTTTATGTGAAGCTTCACAACAATATTTTCTAGGCTACATTTTTTTTTTATATAAAAATAAGTTCTAAAGTAAAGGACCAATGACATATTTATCAATATGCCTTCACCCCTGAAAAAGAATACAAGTAGAGATGAGCGAACAGTGTTCTATCGAACTCATGTTCGATCGGATATTAGGCTGTTCGGCATGTTCGAATCGAATCGAACACCGCGTGGTAAAGTGCGCCATTACTCGATTCCCCTCCCACCTTCCCTGGCGCCTTTTTTGCTCCAATAACAGCGCAGGGTAGGTGGGACAGGAACTACGACACCGGTGACGTTGAAAAAAGTAGGCAAAACCCATTGGCTGCCGAAAACATGTGACCTCTAATTTAAAAGAACAGCGCCGCCCAGCTTCGCGTCATTCTGAGCTTGCAATTCACCGAGGACGGAGGTTTCCGTCCAGCTAGCTAGGGCTTAGATTCTGGGTAGGCAGGGACAGGCTAGGATAGGAAGGAGAAGACAACCAACAGCTCTTGTAAGAGCTAAATTCCAGGGAGAAGCTTGTCAGTGTAACGTGGCACTGACGGGCTCAATCGCCGCAACCCAGCTTTCCCAGGATCCTGAATGGAATACACTGTCAGTGTATTCCCGTATACCCGATATATACCCCGATACCCGTTCCAACGGTGTGCCCCCCCACCTTCACCCCAGAAATACCCTGCAAGTCCCCTAGCAATAGAATTGGGGCTATATACACCCACAATTTTTACTACTGGTATACAGTGCCATTGTCTGACTGGGAATTCAAAGAATATATTGGGAATACAAATACCCTCATTTCTTGCTACTGCCATATAGTGCCAGTTTCTGACTGGTAATTCAAAGAATATATTGGGGTTACGTGCACCCACAATTTTTACTACTGGTATACAGTGCCATTGTCTGACTGGGAATTCAAAGAGTATATTGGGAATACAAATACCCTCATTTCTTGCTACTGCCATATAGTGCCAGTTTCTGACTGGGAATTCAAAGAATATATTGGGGTTACGTGCACCCACAATTTTTACTACTGGTATACAGTGCCATTGTCTGACTGGGAATTCAAAGAATATATTGGGGTTATAAATACCCTCATTTCTTGCTACTGCCATATAGTGCCAGTTTCTGACTGGTAATTCAAAGAATATATTGGGGTTACGTGCACCCACAATTTTTACTACTGGTATACAGTGCCATTGTCTGACTGGGAATTCAAAGAATATATTGGGAATACAAATACCCTCATTTCTTGCTACTGCCATATAGTGCCAGTTTCTGACTGGGAATTCAAAGAATATATTGGGGTTACGTGCACCCACAATTTTTACTACTGGTATACAGTGCCATTGTCTGACTGGGAATTCAAAGAGTATATTGGGAATACAAATACCCTCATTTCTTGCTACTGCCATATAGTGCCAGTTTCTGACTGGTAATTCAAAGAATATATTGGGGTTACGTGCACCCACAATTTTTACTACTGGTATACAGTGCCATTGTCTGACTGGGAATTCAAAGAATATATTGGGGTTATAAATACCCTCATTTCTTGCTACTGCCATATAGTGCCAGTTTCTGACTGGTAATTCAAAGAATATATTGGGGTTACGTGCACCCACAATTTTTACTACTGGTATACAGTGCCATTGTCTGACTGGGAATTCAAAGAGTATATTGGGAATACAAATACCCTCATTTCTTGCTACTGCCATATAGTGCCAGTGTCTGACTGGGAATTCAAAGAATATATTGGGGTTACGTGCACCCACAATTTTTACTACTGGTATACAGTGCCATTGTCTGACTGGGAATTCAAAGAATATATTGGGGTTATAAATACCCTCATTTCTTGCTACTGCCATATAGTGCCAGTTTCTGACTGGTAATTCAAAGAATATATTGGGGTTACGTGCACCCACAATTTTTACTACTGGTATACAGTGCCATTGTCTGACTGGGAATTCAAAGAGTATATTGGGAATACAAATACCCTCATTTCTTGCTACTGCCATATAGTGCCAGTTTCTGACTGGGAATTCAAAGAATATATTGGGGTTACGTGCACCCACAATTTTTACTACTGGTATACAGTGCCATTGTCTGACTGGGAATTCAAAGAATATATTGGGGTTATAAATACCCTCATTTCTTGCTACTGCCATATAGTGCCAGTTTCTGACTGGTAATTCAAAGAATATATTGGGGTTACGTGCACCCACAATTTTTACTACTGGTATACAGTGCCATTGTCTGACTGGGAATTCAAAGAGTATATTGGGAATACAAATACCCTCATTTCTTGCTACTGCCATATAGTGCCAGTTTCTGACTGGTAATTCAAAGAATATATTGGGGTTACGTGCACCCACAATTTTTACTACTGGTATACAGTGCCATTGTCTGACTGGGAATTCAAAGAATATATTGGGGTTATAAATACCCTCATTTCTTGCTACTGCCATATAGTGCCAGTTTCTGACTGGTAATTCAAAGAATATATTGGGGTTACGTGCACCCACAATTTTTACTACTGGTATACAGTGCCATTGTCTGACTGGGAATTCAAAGAGTATATTGGGAATACAAATACCCTCATTTCTTGCTACTGCCATATAGTGCCAGTGTCTGACTGGGAATTCAAAGAATATATTGGGGTTACGTGCACCCACAATTTTTACTACTGGTATACAGTGCCATTGTCTGACTGGGAATTCAAAGAATATATTGGGGTTATAAATACCCTCATTTCTTGCTACTGCCATATAGTGCCAGTTTCTGACTGGTAATTCAAAGAATATATTGGGGTTACGTGCACCCACAATTTTTACTACTGGTATACAGTGCCATTGTCTGACTGGGAATTCAAAGAATATATTGGGAATACAAATACCCTCATTTCTTGCTACTGCCATATAGTGCCAGTTTCTGACTGGGAATTCAAAGAATATATTGGGGTTACGTGCACCCACAATTTTTACTACTGGTATACAGTGCCATTGTCTGACTGGGAATTCAAAGAATATATTGGGGTTATAAATACCCTCATTTCTTGCTACTGCCATATAGTGCCAGTTTCTGACTGGTAATTCAAAGAATATATTGGGGTTACGTGCACCCACAATTTTTACTACTGGTATACAGTGCCATTGTCTGACTGGGAATTCAAAGAGTATATTGGGAATACAAATACCCTCATTTCTTGCTACTGCCATATAGTGCCAGTTTCTGACTGGGAATTCAAAGAATATATTGGGGTTACGTGCACCCACAATTTTTACTACTGGTATACAGTGCCATTGTCTGACTGGGAATTCAAAGAATATATTGGGGTTATAAATACCCTCATTTCTTGCTACTGCCATATAGTGCCAGTTTCTGACTGGTAATTCAAAGAATATATTGGGGTTACGTGCACCCACAATTTTTACTACTGGTATACAGTGCCATTGTCTGACTGGGAATTCAAAGAGTATATTGGGAATACAAATACCCTCATTTCTTGCTACTGCCATATAGTGCCAGTTTCTGACTGGTAATTCAAAGAATATATTGGGGTTACGTGCACCCACAATTTTTACTACTGGTATACAGTGCCATTGTCTGACTGGGAATTCAAAGAATATATTGGGGTTATAAATACCCTCATTTCTTGCTACTGCCATATAGTGCCAGTTTCTGACTGGTAATTCAAAGAATATATTGGGGTTACGTGCACCCACAATTTTTACTACTGGTATACAGTGCCATTGTCTGACTGGGAATTCAAAGAGTATATTGGGAATACAAATACCCTCATTTCTTGCTACTGCCATATAGTGCCAGTGTCTGACTGGGAATTCAAAGAATATATTGGGGTTACGTGCACCCACAATTTTTACTACTGGTATACAGTGCCATTGTCTGACTGGGAATTCAAAGAGTATATTGGGAATACAAATACCCTCATTTCTTGCTACTGCCATATAGTGCCAGTGTCTGACTGGGAATTCAAAGAATATATTGGGGTTACGTGCACCCACAATTTTTACTACTGGTATACAGTGCCAATTTCTAACTAGGAATTCAAAATGCGCAAGGCTCCCGGAAAGGGACGTGGACGAGGCCGTGGGCGAGGTCGGGGGAATGGTTCTGGGGAGCAAGGTAGCAGTGAAGCCACAGGGCGTCCCGTGCCTACTCCTGTGGGGCAGCAAGCATTGCGCCACTCCACAGTGCCAGGGTTGCTTGCCACATTAACTAAACTGCAGGGTACAAACCTTAGTAGGCCCGAGAACCAGGAACAGGTCTTGCAATGGCTGTCAGAGAACGCTTACAGCACATTGTCCAGCAGCCAGTCAGACTCTGCCTCCTCTCCTCCTATTACCCAACAGTCTTGTCTTCCTTCCTCCCAAAATTCCGAAGCTTTACAGAACAATAACCCAAACTGTCCCTGCTCCCCAGAGCTGTTCTCCGCTCCTTTCATTGTCCCTCAACCTGCCTCTCCACGTCACGATTCCACGAACCTAACAGAGGAGCATCTGTGTCCAGATGCTCAAACACTAGAGTCTCCTCCATCTCCGTTCGATTTGGTGGTGGATGACCAGCAACCCACCCTCATCGACGATGATGTGACGCAGTTGCCGTCAGGGCATCCAGTTGACTGGCGCATTGTGCGGGAGGAGGAGATGAGACAGGAGTTGGAAGAGGAAGTGGTGGATGATGAGGACACTGACCCGACCTGGACAGGGGGGATGTCAAGCGGGGAAAGTAGTGTGGATGTTGAGGCAGGTGCAGCACCAAAAAGGGTAGCTAGAGGCAGAGGCAGAGGTCAGCAGCTTAGGCGAAGCCAGGCCACACCCGGAATCTCCCAAGATGTTCCAGTTCGTACCCAGCCCCGAAAAACTCCCACCTCGAGGGCACGTTTCTCGAAGGTGTGGAGTTTTTTCAAGGAATGCGCCGAGGACAGATATAGTGTTGTCTGCACAATTTGCCTCTCGAAATTGATTAGGGGCTCTGAGAAGAGCAACCTGTCCACCACTTCAATGCGCCGTCATTTGGAATCCAAGCACTGGAATCAGTGGCAGGCAGCAACGGCAGGACAAAGGCCGCCTGCCGTTCACGCCACTGCCACTGCCTCTGCCTCTGCCACTGCCACTGCTGACTGTGCTGGCGATGCACTCCAGAGGACGAGCCAGGACACCACTTCATCTGCCTCCGCCACTTTGTTGACTTCTACCTCATCCTCCCCTGGTCCTGTCTTATCTCCTTCTCCTGCACCATCAAAGGCACCATCAGGCGTTTCTTTACAACAACCCACCATCTCTCAGACATTGGAGCGGCGGCAGAAATACACTGCTAACCACCCACACGCGCAAGCCTTGAACGCCAACATCGCTAAACTGCTGGCCCAGGAGATGTTGGCGTTCCGGCTTGTTGAAACTCCCGCCTTCCTGGACCTGATGGCAACTGCGGCACCTCGCTATGCCGTCCCTAGCCGTCACTACTTCTCCCGGTGTGCCGTCCCCGCCTTGCACCAGCACGTGTCACTCAACATCAGGCGGGCCCTTAGTTCCGCGCTTTGCACAAAGGTCCACTTGACCACCGACGCGTGGACAAGTGCATGCGGACAGGGACGCTACATTTCACTGACGGCACACTGGGTAAATGTAGTTGAGGCTGGGACTGCTTCCCAAACTGGCCCGGTGTACCTCGTCTCCCCGCCTAACATTCCTGGCAGGGACACGAGAAGAACACCCCCCTCCTCCTCCTCTACCGCCTCCTCCTCCGCCTCCTCCTCCGCCACCGCCTCCTCCTCCGCTGTTAGATTGACCCCAGCTACGAGTTGGAAACGTTGCAGCACTGGCGTTGGTAGACGTCAGCAGGCTGTGCTGAAGCTGATCAGCTTGGGGGACAGACAGCACACTGCCTCCGAGGTGAGGGATGCCCTCCTCGATGAGACGGCAATATGGTTTGAGCCGCTGCACCTGGGCCCAGGCATGGTCGTTTGTGATAACGGCCGGAACCTGGTAGCAGCTCTGGAGCTTGCCGGACTCCAACATGTTCCATGCCTGGCCCACGTCTTCAACCTAGTGGTGCAACGTTTCCTAAAGAGCTACCCCAATGTTCCAGAGCTACTGGTGAAAGTGCGGCGCATGTGCGCCCACTTTCGCAAGTCGACAGTAGCCGCTGCTAGCTTAAAATCTCTCCAGCAACGCCTGCATGTGCCACAACACCGGCTTTTGTGCGACGTCCCCACACGCTGGAACTCAACGTTTCAGATGTTGAATAGAGTGGTTGAGCAGCAGAGACCTTTGATGGAATACCAGCTACAAAACCCTAGGGTGCCACAAAGTCAGCTGCCTCAGTTTCACATCCATGAGTGGCCATGGATGAGAGACCTTTGTGACATCCTACGGGTCTTTGAGGAGTCCACAAGGAGGGTGAGCTCTGAGGATGCGATGGTGAGCCTTACAATCCCGCTCTTGTGTGTTCTGAGAGAATCCCTGATTGACATCAGGGATAACTCAGATCACACAGAGGAGTTAGGGATAGCATCCGATCCGTCACAGCTGGAGAGTAGGTCCACACATCTGTCCGCTTCACTGCGTTTAATGGAGGAGGAGGAGGAGGAGGAGGAGGAGGAAGAAGAGTTGTCCGATGATGTGATGGTGATACAGGAGGCTTCCGGGCAACTTCGAATCGTCCCATTGTTGCAGCGCGGATGGGTAGACATGGAGGATGAGGAGGAAATGGAGATTGAACTTTCCGGTGGGGCCAGAGGAGTCATGCCAACTAACACTGTGGCAGACATGGCTGAGTTCATGTTGGGGTGCTTTACAACCGACAAGCGTATTGTCAAAATCATGGAGGACAACCAGTACTGGATCTTTGCTATCCTTGACCCCCGGTATAAAAACAACATCTCGTCTTTTATTCCGGTAGAGGGGAGGGCCAATCGCATCAATGCTTGCCACAGGCAATTGGTGCAGAATATGATGGAGATGTTTCCAGCATGTGACAGTGGCGGCAGGGAGGGCAGTTCCTCCAGTAGGCAACCAAGTTCTCACCGGTCCACACAAACGAGGGGCACACTGTCTAAGGTCTGGGACACCTTGATGGCACCCCCTCGCCAAAGTGCCGCCACGGAGGGTCCTAGTGTCACCAGGCGTGAGAAGTATAGGCGCATGTTGCGGGAATACCTTTCCGACCACAGCCCTGTCCTCTCCGACCCCTCTGCGCCCTACACGTATTGGGTGTCGAAGTTGGACCTGTGGCTTGAACTTGCCCTATATGCCTTGGAGGTGCTGTCCTGTCCTGCCGCCAGCGTCCTATCTGAGAGGGTGTTCAGTGCAGCCGGTGGCATCATCACTGACAAGCGCACCCGTCTGTCAGCTGAGAGTGCCGACCGGCTCACTTTGATAAAAATGAACCACCACTGGATAGAGCCTTCATTTTTGTGCCCACCTGTGTAAAGCACCCCAACATGAAACTCCATGTCTGTACTCAACCTCTCCAATTCCTCCGCATCCTCATACTCATCCACCATAAGCGTTGCACAATTCTGCTAATACTAGGCTCCCTCCAACATGATTTCCCCCAACTCTGCTGGTTAGAGGCTCCCTCCACCCTGATTTCCACCAACTCTGCTGGTTAGAGGCTCCCTCCACCCTGCTTTCCCACAACTCTGCTGGTTAGAGGCTCCTTCCACCATGAATTTGCCCAAACTGGGCTGTTTAGAGGCTCCCTCCACCATGAATTGGTCCAAACTGGGCTGGTTAGAGGCTCCCTCCACCATTAATTGGTCCAAACTGGGCTGGTTAGAGGCTCCCTCCACCATGAATTTGCCCAAACTGGGCTGTTTAGAGGCTCCCTCCACCATGAATTTGCCCAAACTGGGCTGTTTAGAGGCTCCCTCCACCATGAATTGGTCCAAACTGGGTTTTTTAGAGGCTCCCTCCACCATGAATTGGTCCAAACTGGGGTGGTTAGAGGCTCCCTCCACCATTAATTGGTCCAAACTGGGCTGGTTAGAGGCTCCCTCCACCATGAATTGGTCCAAACTGGGCTGGTTAGAGGCTCCCTCCACCATGAATTGGTCCAAACTGGGGTGGTTAGAGGCTCCCTCCACCATTAATTGGTCCAAACTGGGCTGGTTAGAGGCTCCCTCCACCATTAATTGGTCCAAACTGGGCTGGTTAGAGGCTCCCTCCACCATGAATTTGCCCAAACTGGGCTGTTTAGAGGCTCCCTCCACCATTAATTGGTCCAAACTGGGCTGGTTAGAGGCTCCCTCCACAATTAATTGGTCCAAACTGGGCTAATTAGAGGCTCCCTCCACCATGAATTGGTCCAAACTGGGTTTTTTAGAGGCTCCCTCCACCATGAATTTGCCCAAACTGGGCTGTTTAGAGGCTCCCTCCACCATGAATTGGTCCAAACTGGGCTGGTTAGAGGCTCCCTCCACCATGAATTTCCCAAAACTTGGCTGTTTAGAGGCTCCCTCCACCATTAATTGGTCCAAACTGGGCTGGTTAGAGGCTCCCTCCACCATGAATTGGTCCAAACTGGGGTTTTTAGAGGCTCCCTCCACCATGAATTGGTCCAAACTTGGCTGTTTAGAGGCTCCCTCCACCATGAATTGGTCCAAACTGGGGTGGTTAGAGGCTCCCTCCACCATTAATTGGTCCAAACTGGGCTGGTTAGAGGCTCCCTCCACCATTAATTGGTCCAAACTGGGCTGGTTAGAGGCTCCCTCCACCATGAATTTGCCCAAACTGGGCTGTTTAGAGGCTCCCTCCACCATGAATTTGCCCAAACTGGGCTGGTTAGAGGCTCCCTCCACCATGAATTGGTCCAAACGGGTTTTTAGAGGCTCCCTTCACCATGAATTGGTCCAAACTTGGCTGTTTAGAGGCTCCCTCCACCATGAATTGGTCCAAACTGGGGTGGTTAGAGGCTCCCTCCACCATTAATTGGTCCAAACTGGGCTGGTTAGAGGCTCCCTCCACCATTAATTGGTCCAAACTGGGCTGGTTAGAGGCTCCCTCCACCATGAATTGGTCCAAACTGGGGTTTTTAGAGGCTCCCTCCACCATGAATTGGTCCAAACTTGGCTGTTTAGAGGCTCCCTCCACCATTAATTGGTCCAAACTGGGCTGGTTAGAGGCTCCCTCCACCATGAATTGGTCCAAACTGGGTTTTTTAGAGGCTCCCTCCACCATGAATTTGCCCAAACTGGGCTGTTTAGAGGCTCCCTCCACCATGAATTGGTCCAAACTGGGTTTTTTAGAGGCTCCCTCCACCATGAATTGGTCCAAACTGGGCTGGTTAGAGGCTCCCTCCACCATGAATTGGTCCAAACTGGGGTGGTTAGAGGCTCCCTCCACCATTAATTGGTCCAAACTGGGCTGGTTAGAGGCTCCCTCCACCATTAATTGGTCCAAACTGGGCTGGTTAGAGGCTCCCTCCACCATGAATTTGCCCAAACTGGGCTGTTTAGAGGCTCCCTCCACCATTAATTGGTCCAAACTGGGCTGGTTAGAGGCTCCCTCCACAATTAATTGGTCCAAACTGGGCTAATTAGAGGCTCCCTCCACCATGAATTGGTCCAAACTGGGTTTTTTAGAGGCTCCCTCCACCATGAATTTGCCCAAACTGGGCTGTTTAGAGGCTCCCTCCACCATGAATTGGTCCAAACTGGGCTGGTTAGAGGCTCCCTCCACCATGAATTTCCCAAAACTTGGCTGTTTAGAGGCTCCCTCCACCATTAATTGGTCCAAACTGGGCTGGTTAGAGGCTCCCTCCACCATGAATTGGTCCAAACTGGGCTGGTTAGAGGCTCCCTCCACCATTAATTGGTCCAAACTGGGCTGGTTAGAGGCTCCCTCCACCATGAATTTGCCCAAACTGGGCTGGTTAGAGGCTCCCTCCACCATGAATTGGTCCAAACTGGGTTTTTTAGAGGCTCCCTCCACCATGAATTTGCCCAAACTGGGCTGGTTAGAGGCTCCCTCCACCATGAATTGGTCCAAACTGGGCTGGTTAGAGGCTCCCTCCACCATGAATTTGCCCAAACTGGGCTGTTTAGAGGCTCCCTCCACCATTAATTGGTCCAAACTGGGCTGGTTAGAGGCTCCCTCCACCATGAATTTGCCCAAACTGGGCTGTTTAGAGGCTCCCTCCACCATGAATTGGTCCAAACTGGGTTTTTTAGAGGCTCCCTCCACCATGAACTGGTCCAAACTGGGCTGGTTAGAGGCTCCCTCCACCATGAATTTCCCAAAACTTGGCTGTTTAGAGGCTCCCTCCACCATTAATTGGTCCAAACTGGGCTGGTTAGAGGCTCCCTCCACCATGAATTGGTCCAAACTGGGGTTTTTAGAGGCTCCCTCCACCATGAATTGGTCCAAACTTGGCTGTTTAGAGGCTCCCTCCACCATGAATTGGTCCAAACTGGGGTGGTTAGAGGCTCCCTCCACCATGAATTGGTCCAAACTGGGGTGGTTAGAGGCTCCCTCCACCATTAATTGGTCCAAACTGGGCTGGTTAGAGGCTCCCTCCACCATGAATTTGCCCAAACTGGGCTGTTTAGAGGCTCCCTCCACCATGAATTTGCCCAAACTGGGCTGGTTAGAGGCTCCCTCCACCATGAATTGGTCCAAACGGGTTTTTAGAGGCTCCCTTCACCATGAATTGGTCCAAACTTGGCTGTTTAGAGGCTCCCTCCACCATGAATTGGTCCAAACTGGGGTGGTTAGAGGCTCCCTCCACCATTAATTGGTCCAAACTGGGCTGGTTAGAGGCTCCCTCCACCATTAATTGGTCCAAACTGGGCTGGTTAGAGGCTCCCTCCACCATGAATTGGTCCAAACTGGGGTTTTTAGAGGCTCCCTCCACCATGAATTGGTCCAAACTTGGCTGTTTAGAGGCTCCCTCCACCATTAATTGGTCCAAACTGGGCTGGTTAGAGGCTCCCTCCACCATGAATTGGTCCAAACTGGGTTTTTTAGAGGCTCCCTCCACCATGAATTTGCCCAAACTGGGCTGTTTAGAGGCTCCCTCCACCATGAATTGGTCCAAACTGGGTTTTTTAGAGGCTCCCTCCACCATGAATTGGTCCAAACTGGGCTGGTTAGAGGCTCCCTCCACCATGAATTGGTCCAAACTGGGGTGGTTAGAGGCTCCCTCCACCATTAATTGGTCCAAACTGGGCTGGTTAGAGGCTCCCTCCACCATTAATTGGTCCAAACTGGGCTGGTTAGAGGCTCCCTCCACCATGAATTTGCCCAAACTGGGCTGTTTAGAGGCTCCCTCCACCATTAATTGGTCCAAACTGGGCTGGTTAGAGGCTCCCTCCACAATTAATTGGTCCAAACTGGGCTAATTAGAGGCTCCCTCCACCATGAATTGGTCCAAACTGGGTTTTTTAGAGGCTCCCTCCACCATGAATTTGCCCAAACTGGGCTGTTTAGAGGCTCCCTCCACCATGAATTGGTCCAAACTGGGCTGGTTAGAGGCTCCCTCCACCATGAATTGGTCCAAACTGGGTTTTTTAGAGGCTCCCTCCACCATGAATTGGTCCAAACTGGGCTGGTTAGAGGCTCCCTCCACCATGAATTGGTCCAAACTGGGGTTTTTAGAGGCTCCCTCCACCATGAATTGGTCCAAACTTGGCTGTTTAGAGGCTCCCTCCACCATGAATTGGTCCAAACTGGGGTGGTTAGAGGCTCCCTCCACCATTAATTGGTCCAAACTGGGCTGGTTAGAGGCTCCCTCCACCATTAATTGGTCCAAACTGGGCTGGTTAGAGGCTCCCTCCACCATGAATTTGCCCAAACTGGGCTGTTTAGAGGCTCCCTCCACCATGAATTTGCCCAAACTGGGCTGGTTAGAGGCTCCCTCCACCATGAATTGGTCCAAACGGGTTTTTAGAGGCTCCCTTCACCATGAATTGGTCCAAACTTGGCTGTTTAGAGGCTCCCTCCACCATGAATTGGTCCAAACTGGGGTGGTTAGAGGCTCCCTCCACCATTAATTGGTCCAAACTGGGCTGGTTAGAGGCTCCCTCCACCATTAATTGGTCCAAACTGGGCTGGTTAGAGGCTCCCTCCACCATGAATTGGTCCAAACTGGGGTTTTTAGAGGCTCCCTCCACCATGAATTGGTCCAAACTTGGCTGTTTAGAGGCTCCCTCCACCATTAATTGGTCCAAACTGGGCTGGTTAGAGGCTCCCTCCACCATGAATTGGTCCAAACTGGGTTTTTTAGAGGCTCCCTCCACCATGAATTTGCCCAAACTGGGCTGTTTAGAGGCTCCCTCCACCATGAATTGGTCCAAACTGGGTTTTTTAGAGGCTCCCTCCACCATGAATTGGTCCAAACTGGGCTGGTTAGAGGCTCCCTCCACCATGAATTGGTCCAAACTGGGGTGGTTAGAGGCTCCCTCCACCATTAATTGGTCCAAACTGGGCTGGTTAGAGGCTCCCTCCACCATTAATTGGTCCAAACTGGGCTGGTTAGAGGCTCCCTCCACCATGAATTTGCCCAAACTGGGCTGTTTAGAGGCTCCCTCCACCATTAATTGGTCCAAACTGGGCTGGTTAGAGGCTCCCTCCACAATTAATTGGTCCAAACTGGGCTAATTAGAGGCTCCCTCCACCATGAATTGGTCCAAACTGGGTTTTTTAGAGGCTCCCTCCACCATGAATTTGCCCAAACTGGGCTGTTTAGAGGCTCCCTCCACCATTAATTGGTCCAAACTGGGCTGGTTAGAGGCTCCCTCCACCATGAATTGGTCCAAACTGGGCTGGTTAGAGGCTCCCTCCACCATTAATTGGTCCAAACTGGGCTGGTTAGAGGCTCCCTCCACCATGAATTTGCCCAAACTGGGCTGGTTAGAGGCTCCCTCCACCATGAATTGGTCCAAACTGGGTTTTTTAGAGGCTCCCTCCACCATGAATTTGCCCAAACTGGGCTGGTTAGAGGCTCCCTCCACCATGAATTGGTCCAAACTGGGCTGGTTAGAGGCTCCCTCCACCATGAATTTGCCCAAACTGGGCTGTTTAGAGGCTCCCTCCACCATTAATTGGTCCAAACTGGGCTGGTTAGAGGCTCCCTCCACCATGAATTTGCCCAAACTGGGCTGTTTAGAGGCTCCCTCCACCATGAATTGGTCCAAACTGGGTTTTTTAGAGGCTCCCTCCACCATGAATTGGTCCAAACTGGGCTGGTTAGAGGCTCCCTCCACCATGAATTTCCCAAAACTTGGCTGTTTAGAGGCTCCCTCCACCATGAATTGGTCCAAACTGGGCTGGTTAGAGGCTCCCTCCACCATGAATTTCCCAAAACTTGGCTGTTTAGAGGCTCCCTCCACCATGAATTGGTCCAAACTGGGCTGGTTAGAGGCTCCCTCCACCATTAATTGGTCCAAACTGGGCTGGTTAGAGGCTCCCTCCACCATGAATTGGTCCAAACTGGGTTTTTTAGAGGCTCCCTCCACCATGAATTTGCCCAAACTGGGCTGTTTAGAGGCTCCCTCCACCATGAATTGGTTCAAACTGGGCTGGTTAGAGGCTCCCTCCACCATTAATTGGTCCAAACTGGGCTGGTTAGAGGCTCCCTCCACCATTAATTGGTCCAAACTGGGCTGGTTAGAGGCTCCCTCCACCATGAATTTGCCCAAACTGGGCTGGTTAGAGGCTCCCTCCACCATGAATTGGTCCAAACTGGGTTTTTTAGAGGCTCCCTCCACCATGAATTTGCCCAAACTGGGCTGGTTAGAGGCTCCCTCCACCATGAATTGGTCCAAACTGGGGTTTTTAGAGGCTCCCTCCACCATGAATTTGCCCAAACTGGGGTGTTTAGAGGCTCCCTCCACCATGAATTTGCCCAAACTCTGCTGGTTAGAGGCTCAATCCACCCTGATTTTCAAAACAAATGTTGGTGCCAACCTCAACTTACTACAAGGGCCAAATTCACTGCTGGTGACAAGCTCTCCTCACTGCAAGTGCCAAATACACATGTTTCAAGGTGTTTTCCTACTGTCAGAGAGGTGGTATTGAGTGTGTAAAGTGTGTAGTTGTTAGGCTGTGATGTTGGGGTAATAGAGGGTCTTTGGTGTGTTAGATGCCCCCAGACATACTTCCCCTGCTGTCCCAGTGTCATTCCAGAGGTGTTGGCATCATTTCCTGGGGTGTCATAGTGGACTTGGTGACCCTCCAGACACGGATTTGGGTTTCCCCCTTAACGAGTATCTGTTCCCCATAGACTATAATGGGGTTCGAAACCCGTTCGAACACACGAACATTGAGCGGCTGTTCGAATCGAATTTCGAACCTCGAACATTTTAGTGTTCGCTCATCTCTAAATACAAGGACTTCAATGGGTCATATGTACACAGATGCCAAAATGTGCACTCCAAATGAAAGGGATCTGTCATCCAATATTTTTGCAAAAGAGGTTTCAAAAACGTAGAAGAAAAAAAAAATTGCATTTATGCCAGTGAACATTGCAGAAAACAAATACAAATGTTCATTCAACCTATAAAAGGTAAGAACAGCACTGTTTTCACAAATGTGGACATCACTGTAGGGTACGTTCACACCATGGAAAAAGAAGAGCAATGAGAGGTGGACTTCTGCCTTAAAATTCTCTTCTATCTGGCTTTCCCTTGCGATTAGCCCCAGATGAATGGGGAGAGGCTGAGAACCATGGACTTTGAGGATGAAGCAGCCACAGAATCCGTGGCAAGAACAAGCAGAGTTTTTGTTTCAGAAATTTGCTTAGATAAAATCAGCACAAAATTCGGCCCCAATGTTGAGGTGGAATCCACCTCAAAATTGAAATTCCACTGTGTGAATGAATCCCAACCAAATAATATAAATATAGACTGCAGATCTCAAAACAGCTGCTCATAGTAAAAGCATGCATGTAATTTATACCTTGAACCTAGTCCTGTCTGAAATAGAAAAAGACAGGTATAAGGTGAGAATCAGCAAGTCTCCGCGAAACAGCTGTTGCTCGGACCCATAGTGCACGCTCAGCAAGCGACGTAATTTATGGTGTTTAGGGCAGCACTTGGCAAGTTCAGCAATCACATGTTTTAACAGAAGGTCTCAGGGACCTGTTAACTACTTCCTCTTTTCTAGTGCTTTCCCATTCTCAATACTTTGGGAAAAAAAATAGGTAAACTGTGTAGACTGTTGGCATAAGAAGCAGGATACCATGTGATATCTCTTGGGTATTTGATGCTGAGTATACGGCTTTAAGAGTGGATAAGAGTTGAATAATTTTAGTCTAATATGTCAGAATGCACACACATTAAAGAGGACTTTTCACATCCTCAAACGCCATAAGACTAAGGCCCCACGTTGAGGAAGTGCAGCAGGAAAAAAAAAAGAAGTTTTACAGTTCCGGAAACGTGAATGAGGGAAAAGTGATTTCATTTCATATCATCCACATATTTTAAGGCTAGGCTGACATCTGCGACTGAGTCTACATTGCATTGCCCATCTGATATAGTCAGATGTAAAAAATCCTGCAAGCCGGACTTTATGATACAGCGATTTCAGGTAAAAGGAACGAACCACAGTCAATGGGGTCCTTTGGGCTCTTTTGATGTCTGCTATTTTAGTAAACGGTTTGCTGGTTCCTCTGCTCCTCTGACAGATCAGAAGAACATACACCCATCACTAGTGTGCACCTAGCATAACCTTTTCATATGTTTTCAATAAATCTGCTTCATAAAGTTTACAAATCTCCTTTGTGTCACTTCCTTTAAATTACTAAAGTTTAATCAGGTAAAGATCGTGTGTTTGTGGTGAAAACTTTCATCGTAATTTTCGTTGTCGTGCTTGGAAGAAAATTCCATAAGTGAACGGAACAACTTTGCTCTCAACCATATATATTTTATAAACCCCATGTATTCACATATAGACCCAGACGTACGAACAGTCAAGATACATTTTGTATGTATGTATTAAAAGATGTCTATATCATACCATCCTTATTATACAACGTGCACAAAGGGATTTGTACAAAACCCTCCAGAACACATCAAAATGCTCGATTTCCTGCACTAGCTCTTCTACTGTATGTATCGGCTTCAATTGACACCTCACCTAATGGTGTACAATTCTGTAGATAAAGAAAATGTCAGCAGCGTGGGTTAATATTTTCTTAGCAGTCAGACTGGAATGACTATGTTTGGTCATGTGTGTCAGCTGTGGCAAGAACTAAAGGATAGAAACAGCATGTCTGCCCACAGCAATGCACAAATGGATTACATGTCCACCTTGAAGTGAAGGCTCCATTTTAATCTCAACACTCTTTTTGGATAGGCTTTAAAACTGTCTGGACCTTTAAAAGATGTATTACATAGTCTTTGGGATTTAGATATATTTCAGTATACTTGGACTTCTACCATTTTTAGATGGTTTCTCAGATAAGTAGAGTTCCATGGGCATTTCTTTTAGTGCTAGGAGTCTCACCACCAAAAGTCTAGCTGAACATTTAAAGAGGACCTTTCATGTCAATGTCTGGTATTGTATAGTGCGCAGAATTCCTGGAATATGCACCACTGCTGGAGAGATCGGTTCTATTCATTTCATCACCAATATCTCCTCCACTGTCGAAGGGCGGGCCTTACAGTCTAGCGTTATCGGTGGGCGATAAGTAACACCCCCTCTAACAGTACAAGGCTATGTTAGAGTACAGTGGTGGTGGGTTCCTCACAGCCCAGCGATGACGCTAGGTTGTAAGGCCTGCCCTTCAGCCAGTGAAGAGATATTGGTGCCAAAATTAACGGCACCGATATCTCCAGCACTCAAGCATATACCAGGAAAGGCCACTGTCTGCTGAATTCAATGAACGGTTGGCTTTCTAGCGGTATATAATACTGCACATTGATGAGGAATTCATGGATTTTTTTTTTATTCTTTGTCACTGTCTACCTGTAGAATAGACTTATACTTGCTAATTCTATATGGGTTTTCATTGTAGCAGTCATCTCCTTTCCATCCCAGACGAGACAGACAGGGTTACAAAATAAAAATAACACTTCTGTAGATAACACCACTGATCCATCATTGCTGCCACTACTGACCATAAGACGTTACAGGTTATCTCATCTCCCAACCTGCAGAGCATGCTTACAAAACTCTCCCATAGATCTCAATGAGTAATCTCCAGTCTCATTGCAGATGGTGGCTATGAGATTGCTGTTCACAGCAGAAAAGTGAATTAAAAATTTAAAAAAAAAATCTACAGGAAATAAAACCAAATTAGAAAAAGTAATATATTTTACCATCTGGTTTATACATTTCACTATCTGGTTTTAACTTTTTTTTTTTAATGGGGATAAATTTCACTAGTCTGTGGCCACTCCATTTCCTTCTAGTGTGTGATTTCTCTATCCAATACCACGGAATAAAATTTCTTCCTACCCTCTCTGACCTTTCTAGGATGTGATGTCTCATCTTCCCCCCTCTCTCTCTGCTGGTGTTCGATTTTTTATTTTTTTTTCACTGCTGCCTGTTATGTAACATCCAATATGGGATACAGATGCAGTTACAATTACTAGAAGCTTCTACTGAACCTGACTACAAGAGAATGTTTGTAGTCAGAATCCACTAGTTAACAATAGAAATCTGTACACTAGTAGCAATTACACTTATTGTTAATAGAGGAATACACATACAAAATAAGTATCAGAATATATCACAGAGTCATATTTTTATATTATATAGCTGTTGTCCCCAGTATGTCTAATAGAAGAAATTACACTCTCACATTACAATACATACAATTGAATTTACTGCTACCATACTAGTCCTGCATAGGCCTGGTTCACATCTGCGCATGGGTTTCCGTTAGGGGAGTCCACTTAGAGACCCCTCGAATGGAAAACTAATATGCATAAAAAAGGAGTTACCTTAGGAAACCCATGGACCCCATAGACTTTAATGGGGCCGTGTGGTTTCTGCATGAAGAATGTGGAGAAAAAAAAAGTGCTGTTTAGAGAATGGTATGACCCAAAAGCAGATGTGAACCGGGCCTTATACATCAGAGATGAACCTAAGTCTTACAGATTCCTATACAGAGACTAAATACATTTTCCCACTCATTAAATTTTGACCAAGTTGCCTAAATTATCAAATAGATAATGGTTTGGTATTATACCCCATGTCTCAGACATAAAAATCTACAGTAAGATATAAAGCGCTCACGAACGTCAGAACTTTGTGAGCCGATAAACATTATATAGCAGTTTTCAAGCTCTAGGCTACATAGACTGTCTTTGCAAAATATTTTGACAAAATCTTTCCCTTCTTGTTTTCGGTGTTTGTCCAAGTTTTTTCATTCTTCTTGATTGTTGCTGTCTCCTAGGAGATGGTTGCCATGCTCAGCAGTAGTGATCGGCAGAGCCATCTGAAGAATCTGATGCTTTCGCCCTCCATCTCTGCAGTGCAGATCATTATACGCTTGCCATTGCAATATCCTTTACCACATTTCACGTCATTGTCTGATCTATTTTAGGACTGGTCACATGCACAGCAAGTCCTCTGTGTGTACTCTGCCAGTCCTTTAAATAATTGGTATAATGTGAGAACGTTGTCTAAAATTATTTGCTAGAAGCAATGCTCTATAATACGCTGTGGAATGGAACCTACCATGTTTAAAATGGGAATGTATGGCTGCTACATTATGGCTACAGCAATCCTCCTTATGTTTTTCTATTACTTTTTTTTTATATAAAGAGGACAGAAAAACACAAATATATAAAGTATTTAGATTTATTTTGGAGAGTGTGGCTTATTATTATTGAAAATGATTTAATGTAAAATAAATAAAATACTCAAACTGCAGCTTAAAACAAAGCACAGAGCACAGGATGTAATGTCTATCGCTTGAGTGGCAGAATACATCAAAGCACCTTATAGAATTTCTCAGGAAAAGGGGCTTTGCTTGACCACTAAGGGAAGGAACTAAGCTTGAAATTCTGCTGCATTTGTGCTTTTCATTGAGGCTGAGCGTCTTGACGGAAGCAGACAATGTAATATTAATTGTCTGCTAAATATATTAGCACGACCAGAGGAAACTGGAGAATGGGAAGTCGAGGAGAAATACTGAGTGTAAGCAAAGTAGTAATCTATTATATCTGAAGGAAAATGCAACATACCTTAAATGACCTACTGAGCAGTGCCAAACAGCTGAAAATACCTCAAATCTATAGCTTGACTTTGATAACCATCAAAGGAATACGCCAAGAGAAAATTGACACACTATGATATACCTAGAACAGGGCAGATTGAAGGGGAACACCAGGAACATCAAGGGATCTAAGAGGGGAGTACTGCACCCGGTGCTATTTTATGTCATTTTACCCTATGGTGACAAGGTGGCTGGTGGCTCAGTCATTAAAGGGGTTGGCTACTTTCAGACCAATACTGAGAAACAAATGTTATGGTTTTTATAAACAAAAGCTTTCCAATATACTTTCTGTATCAATTCCTCACGGTTTTCTAGATTTCGCCTTGCTGTCATTCATTCTGTTATTTCTAGTGGATAAAGTCTGACCATGGTCAGGTGATTTACGGTCCATGGTCATGTGATGAGCACACAGGTGCCACTAGTTATAGTCACAGTACATCAGCCTGGTAACCATCATCACATGACCATGGACCGTACATCACATGACCATGGTCAGAGTTTTATCCACTAGAGGTAACAGAATGAATAACAGCAAGCAGAGATCTAGAAAACTGTGAGGAATTGATAGAATAGAAAGTATATTAGAAAATTGTATATCCTTTTATTGTACAAACAATAACATTTGATTCTCAATATTGGTCTGAAAGTGGCCAATCCCTTTAAAGACTGTGGCCTTGTGGGCATCGTACGTTTGAATCCGACAACATCTGCGTGGAGTTTGCATGTTCCCTAAGTGTTTACATGGGTTTCCTCCAGGTACTCCAGTTTCCTCCTTAACGCCAAAAATATACTGATAGGTAATTTGACTTTTCATTAAAAAAAAAAAAAGTCTGACCCTTGTGTATGAATGTGTGTATGGCAGCCACTAACTCAGTGTGAGGGAAAAGTTCATTAGAAAGGTCTTTCTTAGTCACATTTGGACAATCCCCCCCAAAAAAAAAATCTTTGATAGTGTGTCCATTCCCATGAATTTCAAATACTTAGCTTTAAAGTGAAATATTGGATATATTGTACTGCTATTGTATAACTGTATACCCAAGCCATGACTTACAACAGTATCAGAGGAAGGTAATGAATCTGAGTAATGTGTACAGAACAGATTTTTACCAGAGGGATTCTGAGGACACTAGAAACATAATTCAAGGTTGAACTGATGCCATGGTGTCATGTACACAGGTAGTATGTTTGACACAGCCCTCTATAGTTATGAACTTGTCCTTTTGTAGTCATCTCTCATAGTCTTGTGTTAGCTAGTATGCTGACGTAAGGGCCAGCAGGAGATTTTCTTACACCAGATGTTTAGGAGTTCTGCGAAAAGTGCACAGCAACAATTAATAACAGTTATCCAAGCATGGAGACTTCCTTTAAGAGGCATGTTTCCACTCAAAGTGTTTACATCAAACAGAACACATCATTCTTGGAGTAGATACTTGGCCTACCTAATCTAGCATTAATGTGCATTTATCATGAACAAAACTATTAAGGATGGAAGATGAGAGAGAATACTAAAATGAAGAAAACGGTCTTAAAATGTCTAGGATGACATGCCATATTGTACTAGTGAAAGTATGAAACGTGGCTGTTTGACCTGTTTCAGTTCCCAGTATTATTTCATAATGTCGTCCTAATTCATATAAAATGTATATCTACAGTTTTAAATTGACTTAAAATATTCCTGTCAGGCTACGTTCACATATGTGCTGTTTATCTGGTCTAATGCAGATGATCCAAAAAATGACGGACATGAAGGGATCCAGAAGGATCCAACTGACTATAATGGAGTGCATCAGTTGTCTTTTTTCTTAACTAAAATCACAGGATGAAAAGTTGTGTTTGTCACAAATCACCGCATGAAAAATTTCTGCAGACATTGCAACAGTAACGGAGATGTAGATGTGAATATAGCCTTAGTGTGGAAGTTTTAAAGAATTCATAGAAGGAGCCATCAGAACAAGTGCTTACTGTGTTATTCTCTTTCAGACGCATCCAACAACATTTTAGATGCCCCAGAAAGAGAAATTCTTTAAAAATATAGTAGCTGCCTTCAGATTTGCTGGTTCATTTCACCAGATGGTTGTCATGTATAAGCAATTAGGGTGAATTCACACAGATGATTTGTTGCAGAAAACTCTGTGCCTGTTCCATTCATTTACAGAAATCCATGTGCTCACCGTGAAAACTTCATTTAGATGAAAGGAACAGATTTGCAGAAATTTTTGCAACAAATCTAAGGTTGGCTTTACATCTGCGCCATTACTCCTGTTTTTCTGTTCCTCCATTATTGGTACAGAAAGATTAAAATAACGGCAGTGCTGGATTTGTTACACGACGGATATCAATGGTGCCATCAGACCCCATTGACTAGAAAGGGATCAGGTTAAGGGGATATCGTCACTCCTTAGGGAGAGACCACCATATAGGTGTGTGGAGACTTATCAAGCCATTTGCGCTCCACCGTGAGGGATCACATTGTCACTCCCTAAGGAGTGACAATATCCCCTTAACCTGGTCTGAAGCCTCTCACCTCTGGCAAGTTAGTCTTCTCTGCGTTGGGCTGAAGAGATCCAATCAGATCGAAACAGCTGTCCTTGGCTGAGAGACTGACTTGGTAAAATCCCACATCATTGCACCAAAGGCCTCTGGGAAGGTCAGGCATGATGTTAAAGGGAGCGCCCCCTAGTGGGCTGCATGACTGAAGCACTGTCTCCCTATATTAACATAATGGGAGACAGATTTGCATATTCTTCCTATAAAGTTGTCAGGTTTCTACCATAGTGCTACTCTATTTTTTTTTTTCTCACTTTTTGAAAAGGAATCCGTAACCAGAGTCCCTAACAGGGGCTCCAACAAAAATGAGAACGCATAATTCTGAGAATGGAGGGTTTATTGTGGGAGAAGAGATTTTGTTTATCGGATGATATTTTATTTAGGTTTCACTTCCAAATTCTTGGGGCTAGATCACACGGAGTTACATAAATTCCGCATGTGAACATTCCTTCGCAGAATGTGCCGGTGCAGTGCGCTGGCAACCCATCGTGGTATTCCGCTCCTAATCAGGAGGGAGCCTTGCGCCGCGGCTGATTCAGCTGTGGAATCCGTGGGAAGAAGCGGCATGTCTCTTCTTTTTTTCGCTACTAGCTAGCAGAAAAAAGAAGCGAGCGGCTCTCATTCAAGTCAATGGGAGCCATTTTTGGCAGCGGATTTTGAGGCCGATTCCGCGTCAAAATCCGCTGCCAAAAGACTCAGTGTGAACGAGCCCTTGTTTTTCTCCCCATTTACAGTCTATACCCTATACAAAAGGCCTCTATGTCCTGTTTCATAATATAAAAACATGGCGTGGTGGCCACACATATTATTCAGTGATGAGTAGGTGTAGCAGAATGACTCCACACCCCAGTATATCAGCAGATGACACCTCCAGCAGACTATGTTCCGTAATGTATTTAGTAAGAGTGACTGAATTAGCAATGATTTTGTCCTGTCTGTCAACATAATAAAAAGCTGCTGCCTCCGGACTAGAATTGATAATAGTCAGGTCTAGCACCAGGTAACAGCCTATGTTCACACTTCTATATTATTCACCATATCCTTTCCTGTTGATAAAGTAATATATTTTCTTCTTCTCAGGTCTGCATCACTCACATTTTTGCAACAACATTACTTAAATCTGTAACTCTTCCCTGTAATGGTTTGTTCCAGGAGAAAAACTGACTGCAATAAAGGGATGCTTATGGCAATGACAAACTTCTAAACAAAAGGCAAGTAAAATAATGCACTAGCACATAACACCAAGAATAATGAGGGTCCGAGAAGCAGATGTTAGTCAGGGATTGTCCGCTGACATAATGCAGAGAGAGAGGAATCGGGAACAAAACCACAAACCCTGCTGAGTCTTTCATCTAGCATTGAAAAGTTCATGAAAATGGAGATATTCAGGGCCGAGTGAGCAGAGGTCTTGACAGGGTTGACCTTCCTATAGAACAATGGACCTGTAATACACAGGTCGGGCCCTTATAACAAATCCCAGACAATGGGGGACTGGCGGCCTTTGTTTGTCATGATGATTGCTGATGGTTTGTGGTTTCCTGGTGATTTAGAACAACCAATTCAATACCTTACATAGTGAAAGCGCTCCACTGTTGCTAGGGCAGAAGAGACATCTCTGTATGTTGTTACGTTATCAGTTGGGATAAACTATACACCTTGCAGTGCCCACAATACAATTTCATACCTTATGCATCACCTGATACTAGGATTTATTCTTTGTGTTTTGAAGTTAGAGGGAATATTTATATATTTTATTCTACGTCCATGCACTAGTCTACAGGTACTGCTTTCCTTCATTTTGTATGGCCTCCTTTCGGATTGTAGGACAGCTCATAATACGGATATCAGGACCATGGACGCATGTATAAAACCATAATCCCATATACATAAGGGCAGTGCATCCCATCTGCTGATGTACCACGGGAAAATTAACCTAATCCTAAAAAATGGCAGGCGCTACATACTATTAGAGGGAGACACTTTTGTGCCAGTGTTTTCAAAGCATCAGAACAGATCAGATCAAAAGCCAGAGACGAGTCTGAATGACATGGCAATTTAATTCAATGCATCCTTGTAAATACACATTGATACAAAACATCCACACATGCTACTTATCTCAATTGTGTTACCAGAGTTTGTAGCAATGTACACAAACAAGTAGTATACTGTACATCTATAATGTACTTCAAGTGGCCCTGCAGGGGTAGTTATAAATAGTTGTTTTAGAGATTTCACATGGAATCAAAATCTAGTGAGACCAGAGGGCATCTCTCTCCCATTGGCAGCCGCAGCTCCATTGCACTTTCCAGGAAAATATCATTATCATAGCAAGTAAAATACAATGTTCATAGATCTAAAGTAAGTGACTTTTATAGAACTCACAAATCGGGTTTCTTCATTTAGGAAATAAAATAAATGTAGTTTCCTTAAAAGAAAAATTATTCATACTAAGTACCATGGGTAGGAACAGATGCTTCATGCCAGGGCTACAATGGGCAGAATAGTGCATTTAAAGAGATATTCCCATCTTTTAAAGTGATGTTACAGCTCTAAGTTAGGCCATTATTTTATCATAGAGGGGTTCGATCTCTGGGACTTACCGATTCTTTTTTTTTTTTGTAGATTGTGAGCCCCACATAGAGCTCACAATGTACATTTTTCCCTATCAGTATGTCTTTTTTGGAATATGGGATGGAAATCCATGCAAACACGGGGAGAACATACAAACTCCTTGCAGATGGTTTTATGCCCTTGGCGGGATTTGAACACCAGGACTCCAGCGCTGCAAGGCTGCAGTGCTAACCACTGAGCCACCGTGTGGCCCCTTTACCGATTCTGTGAATGAAATCACTGACCCATGATGCAGATGCCCTTCTCACTGTTTTTTTTTCCCCTGAACAGCAGCATTTAGGGTTGCCTGGTTGGGCAGGGAACTGCAGCAAACCGCACTCAAATGAATAAAGCTGTGATGCAATTGCCAGTCACAAAAGGTACCCAGGGTGCTGCTGTGTTGGGAAAGACTGTAAAGAGTGCAGTAGACCCTTCATTCTCAGGTTCTGGGCGAGTCCCCAAGGTTACATCTGCAAAAATCACAAAGTAACGCCATATCCTAGTGGCTTTGCTTCACAGGTAGTCAGTGGACAGAAAATGGTTGCAGAAAGTGAAGAGGAATTCCTCTTCCTTTTCCGCTGAGTGAACTTGCATTAAGGGTCCATTCACACGGAGGAAAATGGTGAGGAATTTGGTGTGGAATTTCAGCTCTGAAAAAAAACAAAAAACAATGAAGTCAATGGGGAGGGCTTTATTTTCAGCGCTGAAATTCCACACCAAATTTCTCACCATTTTCCTCTGTGTGAATGGACCCTAAAGATACAGTCACTCTGATAACTTTGAAGACTCCGGCGCAGCTGTGAACTTAGCCTTAGTGTAAAAACCGCCATCACAAAACATGCATCACTAAAAATATCCACAATTTTTTATTTCACTTTTCAAAACGCATTAATGCAAACAAAAAGCAACTGAGAGAAGTGGAATATACAGGGCGAGGAGGGGACTCCTTTGTGAATATGAAGTCGTTATGAAAATGATTCCAAAGAAAAGAATATTGTGTTCACTGTATTAGTAAAGGGTTGTAGGTTAAGTCAAGATGTGTTTAGGAGAACACCTGCCCATTACATCGGATCACCTCTTGGAAAATAAAAAGAACTGGCGCTATACTGTATTAATGCTAGTGTTTGCACAGTCTGTAATAAACAAGTGTACATTGTGGGCAGAAAGACTTATGACTGTAGGAACAAAGGTAAGAATGACAGACAGCATTAGAAAACCTCCAGTAAGTCAATGAAACTGACAGATCTGACTGATCGCTAAAGACAAAAAAGCAGCGAAGCCATTATACACACATAATACACACCACAGACTGCAGATTATTCATAGGACATTGCAATGGATCACAATGTGCCGCGTACACTAACCTCACATGAAAAGTCAACCACTAAACAGAAGTACACAAGGTAATACAATAAAGGGGTTACAACTAGCATAAAACTAGCGTATATTAATAGGTCATATTAGGGAATTCTGAGGTAACAGATCTCCAGCTCTTTGTCAGAGAGGACAGCGTTTATAAAGAGCGTACCCCACTCTGGAGGACCTGTCTTGTCCTGTATTACACAGCCACCCACTGAATGAAATGGTCACCATGTGATTTACCCTGTAATGGCGCTGTAGGGATATTGAATATTCATGGTCAGGCTTCCCCATAGATAAAATAGGGTCTCAGAAGGCTGCACTGGAAACCTCCTTAGAGTTAACCTCAAGAGGGACATGTATACAGAAGCAAGAATCTGTTAATACTGCAAATGGAGGTCTTGGGAGAGGGGAGTCAACTTTTTTTCACTTTACTGCCACTATTTACAGCACACAGGGGTCTTTTAAAAAGAAGTTGAACAAACCCCTTAAGGAGCAGCTCTCCGTAGCAGAAATTATCTACACCTGCAGCTGCATTTGCGTCCATCAATAAAGCGGTCTTCTGTGAAAAGGTCAGCTGGAAATATTTAGCAGTATATATCAAATGTAATTTTAAGCTCCACTCGCTTATTATCTTGTGAACCTACAGCCAGCAGGCTTAGAGACACAAAGAGTTGCACAGGAGCTGTATACACAAGATTATATACGCCATTACCAAAGTTGCTTAATGGGTTACTTTGAGATGTTGTAAAAAAAAAAATATATATATATATATATATATATATATATATATATATATATATATATATATATTTATAGACACACAAATGCACATTAAATACATTGGCCCCCTAAATTCAAGATAAAGACTTGGCCGACATATTCAGACATGGAATCTGACTCAGATATTTTTACATCAAGTCTAATTGCTTTGTCTTTAAAAATAGACTAAAACTAAGTGTGGCAGCCAACACCGTCTTCACAGCTCACGTAGACAGCAGCGCGGTGCAACACAGAGGGAAGTATTACCTAGGATATGTAATGTCTCATTATCACATCACTGCAAGGACAACAAAACCTTCACCGGCAGACAGAAACGCTTTAAAAATAATAATCAAGCACTTTTCTTATGTTCAATTCACCCTGTCAATTGCTCAGCAGACTGAAACATCCAACTCCAATTGTTCTGAATACAGCCATATTGTAGCAGGCCAGAGCATTAAAACACAGAGGTGATTCAAAGCACGGAGGAGCAATGAGAACTGGGCACAAAGGCCTCGTTCACACTTTGCAGATTAGAAAACTTGGGGTTTTTTAAATATTTTTTATATATAAACATATATATTTTTTATATTTCATACCCACTGGCTAACACGGTACAAAAACAAACATTGCAGATTAGGTCAGTATTTTGCAATCAGGGCTGTGGAATCAGAGCTGGACATTACCAACTCTGGCTCCAAAACTAAATGATTATTTTAAATTATTTTCTACAAATATTAATATTATACAATCAGACGCAAGGTTTGTTGCTTTCAATGGAACTCAATCACTCACTCACTACATGAATTAGAGGAGTTTTATTCCTTCCGTATGATGATGGCCGTCATCCATTTATGAAGGAGCCAAGAGTCAGAGAAGGCTTCAGGTTGCAGGAAAATAGAGGAACCAAAGTCCGTGCTTTGGCCTTCTGACTCGAATGCCCTGTTTTGCATGGAGACCAGAAGTGGATCCTAAATACAGAGGAAATATAAAGGAAAAATGGACACCACTTCTCTTCTCTGCATGCACTTATGATTTTGGTTTCAAAATACTGATCACATCTGCAGTATGTGAATAAAACCTAATGAAAAAAATGTCCAATTAAATCTGGAAACATTATACACTGATCAGTACAAGAAGCACGGAATATACATCTCCTATGTCAGCCGGCAAGCAATAAACAGAATGGCCTTAGGCTATGCACCATCTATCATGCTTCAGAGAAGTCATATAGCTTTACATACATGATTAATGGACAGAACTCCAGAAGCTCAAGCACAGGTAGACAGTAATCTATATTACTTGTGATTTATGGAACACAAGCAGATATCAATTATAATCTTGTGTTTCAACCTCAAATCTATTCAATCATATTACTAGGAAGATAAACAATAGCTACAGTAGCCAACCACATACTCATATACCAAGCTTATTGTTGGACACACATTAGGCTTCCTACTAAGAACTCCAATAGAAATGAATGGAGAGAGTTGCACAAGCCAACTCTATGCATAGCAGCCCCAAAACAGTGGTTGCCTTTTATTCTTAAGAGGTGTTACCTGCAACTATCAGATATAGTTACACAGTTACAAAGTTGGGTACCTTAGTATATACACTGAATGAAGGCTTCAGAGCTGAAATCTTTCAGTAAATCATTGATTTATTGCCCGCAGTGCTTGTTCTGCTGAAATATGGTGTATAGTCATTGATAAATAAGGAGCTGAATTGACCAAGGTTTATATATTCATAAGGAATCTGTGCTATAGTACAGCATTACATTTTACTGAGATATTTACCAAGCAGCACACAAATATATGTACCTGTGTAAAGTGACTGCACATGGTTTACCCCTACATGATCGCATATGTATAGACATACTCTATATTTATTGCAAATATAAATATCACAATGCTAACTTTACTAGGTAGCTAGACCACTCCAGGAGCCAAAGGGTCAAGGCCTCGGCCATGCAGACAAATGTAGATGGTGTATCCAGAATTGTAGGTTACTTTCCAGGTTTATAAAATTACATAGAAATAAACAGAGATTTTGATATACTAAACTTTTGTAAATAGTTTATGACAGAAGTAAATTTAGCATTGATATTGGTCTCTAAAGTTTGCTAAAGAAGTGTTACGCTAGGTTCACACCTGCGTTCAGCACTCCGTTCTGTGCTTTCCATTTCTACATGCAAGAAGACGGAAAGCACAGACCGGGTCCGGCCGTGAGCGGCGGTGAGCGTTTTATGCTCTCCACCGCAAAACCGTTTTTTTTAATCCGGACACAGAGTACTGCATGTCCGACTCTGTGTCCGGATTAAAAAACCCGGTTTCGCGGTGGAGAGCGTACAACGCTCGCTGCCGATCACGGCCGGACAGCTTTCTCACCCATTCAAATGAATGGGTGAGAAAGACTCCTGCAGGTTTCCGTCTCTTACTCTGTTTTATGCAGGAAACGGAAACCTGCATAACGGAGACCGGGCACAGATGTGAACGAGCCCTTAAGAAAATTCCTACAGACTGTGTCACACCTTGAGAGTAATGCTTTACAAAAAAAGTGAAGATTTTTACAATTCTGAATAATGATTCATTTTAGCAATAACAAGCAGAGATTTTTAATTGGAAATTGTGCAAATTGTGGCCATATTCTGTCAAAATCCATATGAAAAAAAAAATTGTACTATCTGTCCTCACATGTATTACAGAAGCATCAGAATTATTTCATAGGGGACTGTGTCTCTCCATGGAGTCTCTGTGCACATGCTCAAGAGCTTAAGTATAATGTTACATCTGGTGGTTTCCGAAATTATGGTAGAAGAAAGTAATAAAGATGTCAACCTACATATTCTGCTGGTTGTACTATAGCTGCTGCCACTGCTGATCTACTGAAATAGTGACCTAAATTTGTTCTCCTAAGCACATTCCCTTCTTGAGCGGACTGACACTAATAAAAGTATAAAAAATAATTATAATGATGAATGCACACCCAGTTTCCTTGCAGTTTATTTGCATTTGCCAGACCTGACCACATGTGGATTACACAATGAGATCGTATTACAAAAACTGCCCATAGCCATTAATATTCTTAGTCCTCTAATGGCTGGTATCTCTTTAGCTCAGTATACATGTCCATCACAATGACTATACTGTTTCATATACAGTGGTATTCAGATTGTCCCTAACTCTTCAAGCAGAACGACAACACTGCCCAACTATAGTAGCTGACTTATAGTCGCTTTCTGATCCATGTCAAAAACCTCTCAGCCGGAACATACATTTCACTTTCCATGTACTGTAGACAGAAGAAGTTTGGTGGTTGCACAACCATTGAACAAACAACTGGTGAAGTGTCAGTGTTCCATATTTTAGTCCATACTGGTTGTTACAGTTGTTGAAACTGACCGTACGTATTAAAGAGAACAAACAATGTTTCTGGAAACGATAGTCTGCAACAAAAGTCTGACAAAAGACACTTTCTTTCCAAACAATGATGGTCCACCATCGGTCAGCTACAATGGGTATTCCTCCATTCTGGTTAAAGCTGTCAATTGTACTTATGTTTAGACTGATGTATGTGTAGTAAAGGTATTGTAGTCCCTCTGGTAAAGCGGTCCTATTTCTGCTAGACTGCAAGCACAGTTTATTTCTGGTTTTTTGGACTACATGTTCATCAAGCTATATTGTTATATCCTACAATGTACTATTTCACTGCTTCCTAAGGACCTTTTCACGCTGCTTTTGTTAGGGACACTGTTCTGATCAGAGCATAAGAAAGGATATTAAGGTGGTTGTCTAGAATTTATAATATTTATGACCTAGTCTGAGCTGCAGTAACCGCCCCTGGGCCACTGCTTTGGGCTCTGCAAACTGTATAGTACAGGTATCAGATGCAGCCCTGAACAGCTGATCCACGCAGGTGCTGGCTGTTGGGCTCCACCAATCAGATATTTATGGCTTATCCTGGATAGTCCCTTTAAATATTGCAACATAGGTGTTTCAGGTTTTATTTAAACAGGAAGAAAAAGCATATGCTGTGCTTTCTTTTCCATTATAAAAAAAAAAAATGTCTTTTGAGGGAGTCGAGTTGAAAAAGGGACCCCCTACCTCTTAACACTTCAGTTAGTGTAGACTGATATAAATGTTAAGGGTTCCTCTTGTATCCCCAAAAAGTACTGTTTAATGCACAAACAACATTAAACATAATAGCTGGTAGTTCACATATTAAAAGTACTGACATGTGCTCCGAAAAGTGTCAGCGCTTCCTATTTTTCCTAATTCTCGCCATCATGCATGACTCAATTTAACTTCTTTTTCACCCAGTCTATGAGCCATGTGATAGAATATTACATCTCCGCCCGCTTGTGTGTGACAATGCACTCATACTGTGTTAACAGCGTCCTGTTTTTCTAAGGCAAATGGTTAACACAGTTTGGCTTTGAAGCCTTCCAAGCCATTTGCCCCAACCACAGAATCAGAAGGGGCATTATTACTAAATATAACCATTTATTTAAAGCAAATGGAGTCCAAACGTTTTGTTCAGAGAATACAGAGAGAAAAAAAAAGCCCCACATTTGCTAAAGTACAAAGGTTTGCTTGTGTAGCGCCCAAGGGAATAAAACACCTCTTATGCTACCCATTCCGACAACGCTGGAAAGTAAATACTCATTTGTTAACTTAAAAGACCAAATGGAAAATAATTGATCAAAATGCTGATCTAAAAGTCTGGCTCGGATCTGCTCCCATCACTCACTAGTAGACTGTCAAGATTTTACATAGTGTTTGGAATGAGCTGAGCGTCCTGGCTTCCATCCATGCTCTTGAACTTCATAAAAGAGTGCAAAAGACAATGAAAATATGACAGTTAATCGTAAATGTATGGTTTATATTGTGTTCCACTGTCTCAGGCCAACATATTTTGGACAACACAAAAGCTGATGTATAGGAAATCAAAGATACTTCGACTTACAGGGACAGGAAAACATTCTGCACTATACAATATCAGAGCTCTCAGCTGCCGATCCATGGACTAAATGAAGACTCAAGAAATTTTTTTATGTCAACACATCACAGACCACCATAAGAGAAGAAGTCATATTGTGGGCGATATTCTGTATACACAATTCTCAGCTATCCCATATTCATCAGTGAAAGTAACATATTGGTGCCCTCACCCATGCACCTCTTATTTTAGAAGTCTTCCAGCAATAAAAACAGTGCAATGACATGTTATCCCACACCTACAGCCAGGGACATGCCCAAACACACCTAGCTAAGGTATCTTCTGTGAGGTAACCTTTTACTCACCTTTGATGTATATCAACAAATACACTCACCATTCAGGGTCACATACACAGGCACTTGAAGTCACAGCCATAAAAGATACCTTGTTATTTCAAGGGAAAGATGCAAAGTAAACACAAAGAAAACTATTGCTGGAGGCAATAGATACATTGGCTGTGAAAAAGTTCAAGGGGTATGAATATCTTTACAAAGCACTGTATATCACATGCTGTAACTTTCATATGATTTTTATTTATTTTAATTCTGCAAAAGAGTCAAGTCTTTTCCTAGCATAATCATGTTTACTACAAATGATAAATGGGACCATTTTTGATACTGATGACCTACCCTTCCCTGTTGCTTCTGACACTACAACCTATACAGGAGGGAAGCCACACAGAAGGCTCCATCCAATGTAATGCAGCCATGCTGTGGTACTACAGCTCCCATTCACTTGAATCTGAGCTGAGCTTCCAGTATATTAGTATGACTAGTATGACTATACTATACAATGGACAGAACCTTTTGCTTTTGGATAGGTATTACCATTCAAAGCGTGTCAGAGACGTGTGTCCCTACAGTATGACTCTGGCAACTTCCAGGAGGTATAACAGAGGGACAACACAAAATGGATTGATCTGCCTAGCTGACCGAACAAATGCCATTTGACTTTTTACCAACTTCCATCATTCTTCTAAAGGCTTTCAGAAAACAATCCCATTCAATAACCAGTGCAATGATATCCCAATATTCAATAATAAAGGATATTAATTTGTTATGATGGTGAATAATAGTCCTTCACTGCTCCAGCTGTTGCAAAACTACAACTGCAGCTCACTTCTATGTGCTTGGGACTCCTACAGAAGTGAATGGACATGTTGGGAGTTTTAGTTTGTCAGAGCTTAAGTGCTAAAAGTTGCTGACTCCTGTACTAGTCATCCATCCGTCTATGTAGTTTCCTATCTAGCCGGCTCCTGCAGGGAGTCTCCTAACATGTCACATCTATTGTAATGACAGCAAAACAGAGAATTCTGGAGGTGTCAGGCACACTCAAAAAGGAAAAGGAAAGAGAGAGACAGTAAAGAAAAGAAAAAAGATCACAAGACACATGACTTTAAAGGGAATCTGTCACGTCCAAAATACCTCCCAAACTAATAAGTGTCACTAAAGCATCTTAGTAGGAGCAGAAATATACCTTTGTGGTCACAAACAAAGAAATGCAGAGATAATGTCTTCAAGGATGTGCAAACCAACCTACAAGTGCACTGAGGGCGAATCCATTTGTCTACAAACAGCCATGACACAGGCCAAAACTGAAAAGGCAACGACAGCTATTAGGACTGCATTGTGTAGCAGTTCCAGGGGAGATCTGGAGAACCTTAAAGGGGCTCTACCATTTGGAAACCATCATTTTAGATAGTGATATGCTTTTTAAAGTCTATTCAGGTGCTGCTACTAGGTTTTTTTTAAAATATCAGTAAAACTGATATGCAAATGAACCTCTCAGTGCACCACGCTATCATGCACCCCCTGTCCTACCTTTGTAATGCCCCCTCCTTTGCTTGTGCTCCTGTGATGCCCTCCTCCTCTGTAGGTGTAGCCGCCTCCATTCTCTGTAGTCTCGATCCTGCGCTTTGAAATCTTGGACATGCGCAGTAACACTCCCTTCTGAGAGCTACTGCACATGCCCGAGCGCCATTTTCTTGTGGACAATGGAAGAATGCACACTGAGAGGTTCATTTGCATATAGGTTTTACCAATATGTTTAAAAAATGGAGTCTTTTCAAAATCTAGTAGCAGCACCTGAATAGCCTTTTTAAAGGCTATTCAGGGATATCACTATCTCAAATGACGATTTCCAAATGATAGAGCCCCTTTAAAGTGTCTGTAGGCAGATTTGGTAAATCAAGTCCCACCCCAGAAGCACTTGCATATGCATAGCTTCATTGATTTGTGGCCCCTACATTGTAATATTATTGGCTATGGGGCATTTTTAACCTAAAAGACTCTTTTTACCCACGGATATACAGAAGCAGGAGCTAATAACATAACAGTGCATAAGACTAGGAAGACTTTCTATCATTATATTGATGCGAGGTGTTATGACTAGCACATCGTGTATTATATATTAAGTACAACAATTAGAAAAGTAAACACTATTGAAATACTGCCCTTCATTCCGTACACAGCACACGGTCATAGTATGAAAGAACTCCAGCATGATGCCAACTATGCCACATACATTTAGGTGGTAAGAGATGCGGCCTGGTGCAGTAATGGCTTGCAGATGTAATAAATGTGAGAAGACGTGTCAGCCACTGGAACAAGACTGTGTTGCTAAGCAATGTCCTGAACATATCTACGGCTACAGGGACAAAATATAGTCTCAGGAATTCCCTAATGAATAATTATAATGAGAAAGTATTCAATGGTATGGTCCATCACAGTCAAACAATAACCCCATACATAAAGCAGCGTTACAACAAGTCATTAAGGTGAATCATGTAATAGACAGCGTTCTACTGTGTCCAGCATCCACATAAAGACATGATAATAGGCAATAGGACTGAAAAATCATGTCTCCAAATAAGATTCCAACATATCACTATAATGTATCAGCAGCATCTAGAACTATCTATAAAGCTATGTTCACAAGCTGGCAATTCAGTCAAGATTTATGGGCCAAGTCCTGGGCCTAAATCCTGATGGAATCCATTAACACTCCACTTGCAATGTATGGAAATTTACATGCCAAGAAAAAACAACAGTGTACACATCACAGTGTACACATCACAGTGTACACACCACCAATTCAATGCTGAGAAGACACAATGCCAAATTTAACTGGGGCTGATGCAATACGGATTAGTATTTTGCAGAAACAAAAAAACATGGCCATCATGAGAATGAAGATCACCAGAGATAGATGGTTAGGCATCTGGCTAGCTCCAGCAGTACTCATTCAAATCAATGGAGTGGCATAGTCCCCCAATTCTTGAGATCGGTGAGGACCTCGGTGGGATCCCCACTGACCTGCAAGTTACCTCCCCTCCTTTCGATAGTGGGTATCTTATAACTAGAATACCCCTTTAAGGACACACAAGTTTTTTTCGTGGACGTTTTTTATGTAAAAACACCCACAGAGTTTTATGTTGTTAGTGTCATATTTTGACGTTTTCACAAATGAAACTCATATATATTGTAGAAGACAGCACAAGTATCCTTAGTAAGCCAAAGCTAGACTGAAAATGCAGTTTATCTTTTGGCTATCAATTGTGCCAACACCATACAGACTATGATCACACATAAACCACAAAGCAATATCCAGACTATGACAAACTAATTAAAGACATCAATGCAACAATATTTAATGAGTACACCAAACAGTATGTAAAACAGTTTTCATTAATTAGTAGTGAGGCTCCAGCCAGCCACCTGAGTCATTAAACTCAATGAAGTGGAGTAGAAACATATGCATGGTGTCTCCCAGCTAACTAGCACATACCGATAATAAAAGGCAGCCATAGCGGTGACATATATTATTAACAATCCAACAGTCAATGCCAGTCAGTTACTAAAATTAGTGATTGTGACCAATGGAAATCTGCTAATAAATCTGAGCAAATTCACCCACATGTTATCAGTCACCATATAGGCAGCAATGCCTGTGAACAATAGATGGCCAGACATCAGCACTAACAGTAAGAAATATTACTTAGACTAAGGGACAAACACAGAAGACACAATGCAAGACATGGCAAGAGGGTAACAAGCAGTCAGTCGCTTGTTTCCTGTCCCTACTTGAAGGCACTTCACATACTGACAGCCCTTTAACATGTATTGATGACTTCTCAAGGTTCGTTTGTTCCTTTCCAGCAAAGTTATGAAAGAATAAATCTAGGTAAATAACCTGCCCAAGAAACCAGGTGGAAACCAAAAAACCCATATGACAGCCAGTGTACAAAAACACACCGACAACAAAGGATTGTAAAGGGACATCTATAAATCAATGCCCTCCACACAACAGCATGTTACCGTATAGTCATTTCCATCTCATTCGAGAAACCAGACAGTCCCCAACATTAATGCTGTAATGTGACATTATATAGAACTGAGAAGTCATTTCTTTAGGTTGGAAAATTGTGTGAGATGAGTTACACACTTGTCCAGTTACTGCACACAAGCGAGGCACTTCCATATCCTGTAAGTCATGTGTGAATACAGGGCACAGACTGACAAAGGGACAGACTAGGCGGCCGCTATACAGTCACCCCACTACTTTATATCATATTCTGCAATGCTCAAATAAAATAAGCATATCAAAGTCACTATAGCCTTTGAATTGTAGCCAATACACAACTCAACATGGCCGATGTATTAAACAGACTGAAAGAAAAATTGCCTTAGTTGCCAATAGTGACCAATCACTCTACAGCTTACATTTTATAGTCTGCTCCTGAAAAATGAAAGCTGTGCTATGATTGGTTGTTGTGGAAGCTGTCACATTGAGAATGCAGACAGCATGTTATAGAGCAAGAAGGGCAGAGCAGCAGTATGATATACTGAATTATTGGGAAAGACTCCGTATAACACTCAGCTTTTTCTATGCTGACAAATCAAGGAGGCGGTCCTAGCAGCGACTGACAGCTCTCTCTATATACACCACCATAGTAGGGAGGCTGTCAATCACTGATAGGTCCGCCTCCTCGACATCTCAATATACATAGTAATTTCAATGGATAACATGCTTCCTACAGAGTGAACAGCAATGACCATGTGACTGGTACCCTTTAAATGATTGTCCCATAACGGATAGTGTCCCACTGCTCACTCGATTGAGTCTCTCTTAGGGCCTGAATGAATGATAAATGTTAATTGCATTCCTATGACCTGTAACCATGGAACCATAAATGGACTCTTGTGGACTGCAGCAATGCTGCAACTAAATCTTCTCCACTGGCCTGAAGACCTACTTTTGATAAATCCCCTGTGGGTCAAAATGTTGCCCATTTGGTGATTTAAGACCTAGTTGGGAGCTGTCACTTATATAATCTGGCAGATTGCTGCTCATATGGGATTCTTAGACAGTGTTGCATTGCATCCTTCTAGATACTCTATAGGGAGAGGAGAGCACTAGATTCTCTAGGGGGAGAGGAGAATACTAAGCATGCTCTTGGCCTTCTTACTTGTGATCAATGTATTCTAAGGAAGCGTAGAACAACTTAATGTATCTGGAAGGACTGCAGCTGTGGAGCAACTAGAAGTATTAATATAGACAGAAGCTATGGTGCAACCCAATGTATACCTACAATTGGCAGGCATGGAGTGCCTCAAGGCATTCCATGGACTTCAGCTGTCATTCTGGTGCCCAGTCCTTACACAAAGCTCCAGCATGAATTCTAGGGCATACGGATACATGTCCACCACTGAATAGCTGTGATCCTTTATGGAAGTGAATGTATCAGCCCATATTGTACAGCCAGACACATACATACATGTCTTATGGCGCCAGTGATCGGACATAGCGCACAGTGTATGATACCAGTACACACAGTGATAACCACTATCCAGAGAGCGCACCCCTTCTGCCATGCCCACACTGGCACCCACCCTCTGACAGTGCCCTCATTGGCTTTACCTTTCACTTGGCTCTCATATTCTGCAATGATTTCTTTGTCTTTCTTGTATCTGTTGGGGGTAGACATCTTGCTGCACTTCCCAGGGTCTTGGATGTCTTGTGGTTCTTCTGGGTGTCTGTTCAGTGCCAACCTTGTAAGTTGCCCACTAGTTTATCCAGGGCTGATGCTCACTCTGCTGAAGTTTTCTGGAAGACGAATCTTGAGGTTAACAAAGAAGCCATCTTAGGAGCCCAGAAGAACGGAGGCACCACAAGGGGCACTCTGGAGGCCGAGGTGGCAATCCAGACAAGTAGGGGTAGTGGCGGATAATAAAGAGGGCAAAGTGGGGAGTGCAGGAATGGCAGAGCAGCGGTTCAGGCAATGTCTGGGAGCGCTGAGCTTCCCCTCTAACCCCGCACTAGACAGTGGCAGGAGCCGTACAGGCAGATACGGACGGAAGGTCACAGGATGACTACAATGAGGGAGAGCCGGCTCCGTGTGCAGTGAGAAGATGAATGGCAACCACCAGCATGGTCTATCCCGGCGGCTCAGTGCGCTCCGCAACACAAAGACTTGGAGTGGACCCGGCAGCTCCAGGCAGGAGATGGGAGGAGGCAGTGACCGGACACCGACACGCTCTGGACTCCGCACCTGTCTCTCTAGGGGGCGCTACTACAGTTTTACCCCCTTTCCTTCCTGGTTACCCCTCAATGGTCCTAGTACAGCAGTGCACCGCCAGACCCTGCGAGACTCGGCTGGGAGGCAGAGAGGGAGGAGCCACAGCCTGCCATCCCGCCCTCCTCACGCCGGCACAGCCCGGGTCTGGCAGCCGCTGACTGACAGCTTGTTCCGCCAATCAGAAACCAGGATAGCCGGTCCCACTAGTGTGAGGATCAATGAGAGGCGTGGGCGGGAGTCTCCCAGAGGTTACAGTGACAAGTAGAGGGCCTGCAGCTGGCTGCGGGCACAGGGGTAATGGGAGGCTGCCCCGGCGCTGACTGGACAATGTGTGCTACAGGGCTGCGCTGACCAGCGCCCCGGGTGTGCCAGGAGAGGTGCTCTATTATGTGTGGAGCAGGTGCTTTTAGCAAGGCCATGGAATGACTTCCTCACTAATAGAAGCAGACTATGATGATAATAGTTATGGGTATTACTATAGAGAGGTCAGTGCAGTGGTACAGTATCTATGGCATAGGGGGGTCTACTCCTATAGAACCTTATGCTATACTCACCTCTGTGCCCGTGTGACTGTTGTTCTGGTCCATCAGAGGATCAGAACAACAAACTGCTAAAACAGAGGACACCAACAGCGCCCGAATGACCTCAGCAACTATAATGGGATCAATTGGGTGTTTGTGCTTTTAAACCACCAGACAAATGTCAGATTTGCAGCACTTTTTCCTTACTGATTTTTAATGGTCTCTGCGATGAAGTTTCCAGAGACTCCAGTGTAGATGTGAAGCCAACCTTAGTGCCCGCACACCAGAAGTATCCCACAGTGTGAAAAACTCCTATGGCCGCAACCATGTGCATTGTGAGTGTGCTAGCCATGTTTTTCAGGGCAAAACTCAGGACAGATTCTATTGCTGCGTATTTGCAGGCCGTGGTCACTGACATGTCATACGTGTGCCGTGCGTGCAAATTAATCACAGTCTGGCTACATGCACACAGTTGTGTGATATTCATATGACTGGGTTATGCGCGTGAAACATGGTCGATGTATTGGTGGTATTTACTAGACTTAACATGGCCATTGTGAAAGAAAGTCAAATACACCATATAGAGTTATAGTGTGATATAGTGAGTTCCTAAATGGCTGGAGCTCACTGTGTACTGAACTCACATAAAGCTGTGAGCTCGGTACAATAGTGCCATCCAGGAATTTACTTTGGTATAACTCACTATGATGATCTATTTACACAGCCGTGGTCAGTCTGGGCAATACAGCCATCATATGGACTATGTTTTACTAATGGAACGTGGTTTTGTGAATAGCCTTTTAGACCGGGGCTCCACATAGCATAAAATATGATTTTGTCATTTTACAGTACCAGCAAAGTATATGGAACTCTGGCTAATCCCATCCACACATTGCAGAAAAATATCTGCAGCGGACATGCTGCAATATGAAAAACACTTCATGCAAATTGCAGCATGTCGATTACACCTGCAGACAAGCTGGTGGTTTCCGTATGAGTATAATGGAAGAAGAAAGTTTGCAAAGGAAAACTATGCGGGCTTTCTGAGAAAAGCAAAAACCTGGAACTTGAAGTGTCGTGCAATAACTGTAAGGTTAACAATCTCTATACTAAAGTCATATGCCACAAACCATAACACAGAGGGGCTGCCACAAGATACTTCTGGACACATGCATTTACTGCTATTTCCCGGGACACACATGTACTTTCCCTTTAGAAGTAATGAAAGTACACATGCAGCCCTCACCTGTTATTTTCTTATGGCTCCATATACAGTCTGTGTATTATCACCAGTCCTTGGGGGGCAGTGAGCCTAGGAGGCAAAACTTGAAACAAGTCCTATTCCTGTTCATCCTACAGCTCAGACTCAATAATGAAATATATTACCTGTCACAGCAGATGGCGCACTGATATGTATGTGCCGTTTTGTCACAAAGGCCAGATTCACATCTGTGCCCTGGCCTCCGTTATGCAGATTTCCGTTTCCTGCCCGAAACTGGACAGGAGGCAGAAACCTGCAGTCACTGGTGATCGTTTTATGCTCTACGCGGCAAAACCGTTTTGTTTTTTTTAACCGGACGCAAAGTCGGATATTCAGTACTTTGTGTCCGGTTAAAAAAAAAAAAAAAGGTTGCGCTGAAGACAGCACAAAACGCTCCCCAGCGCTCACGGCCAGGCACTGTCTGTTGGGTTTCCGTCTCCTGCAGACAGAAGACGGAAACCCGACAGACGGAGATCGGGTGCAGATGTGAACAAGCCCTAACTCATACACACATACATTTGTGTGCATGTAGGCTGAAAGGTATACAGTATGTCTATGTTATAGCTTCCAAGCAATAGTGACCGACACCCCCCCCCCCCCCCCCCGCATTCCTGCGTGCACTATTATGTCCCTTGGTGGCCCCTGCACACAGTATTATCCCCCACTGTGGACACCCATGAACAATTATTATACTATGGGATCTTTTCAAACCCCAGAGTATAATAATCGTAAACCGAGGGGGGGATACAAACATAAAAAACACTGTTAGGGTGAATTCACACTGAGTAAACGCTAGCTTATTCTGAACGTAAAACACGTTCAGAATAAGCGGCGTCTAAAGCAGCTCCATTCATTTCTATGGGAGCGGGGATACGAGCGCTCCCCATAGAAATGAATGGGCTGCTTCTTTCACTCCGTGCAGTCCCATTGAAGTGAATGGGGAGTGCCGGCTGTCACGGGATGGTTAGAGTCTATACTATAGGCAATGTGTAATATATATTTCATGTGGAATGTATTCTCTAACCTGTTGTAAACATCAGTGTGTAGTTGGCTGATTAGGGTCTAGTGTGTTAGCACATTGTATGCAAATACCTCTAACTAGTGAGGACCAGTGAGGACAATGGGTGGAGATAATCTGATCAGTGTCTCCAAGAAGATGTTGGACGGTGCATTGTCCACAGGAGACAGGGAGTCTGCTCTCCTTGGTATAGGTGAGGGGGGAAGGATCTGTGACTCAGCCCTCCCCACCCACAGATAGAGGAAGTAACAGTCTTAGTATATAGTTGTAGCTTGGAGTTAGTATGTGTTAGCCGGCCTGTGCACAGCTCTGCAGAGAGCCAGAATTTAGTTACAGGACCAAGGAACCAAAGTTATCATTGGATTGTGACTTCTGTGGACTTATTGTTATTACGGTTGATGTGACCGCTGCCGGCTACTAACTTTGTGGATTACAATAAATTGCTGTTGTCTCCCGACCTCTTGCGTCCGTGTTGATTCAAAAGACCATCCGGAGGAAGACGTATACCTTTGCTCCGTGACAACTGGTTGGCAGTGGTGGGATCAACAGCGGACAACGAGATGGACTACAGCAGCTCAGCGATTAATGGAGCCACAACCTCAGAATACAGGAACTGGACTATGGCAAGTCTACAAGTAAGGGCCCGGGAACTAAACCTGAGTTACCAGGGAAGAACGAAAGATCAACTGATCGAGGCACTGGAGGAGATGACCCTGCAAAGCGACCATGAGGAGGGCTGCCCCCAGGAGACTGGAGAGATACAGGAGTGGCAGGTACAGACCCAAAAGAGCAGATGGGTTGTTTTGTATGAGGAGGAATTGGCAGTGCTGGGGCTAGAAGCAACTGCAGAGCAAAGGAGTAGAGCGTTACAGAGGGCTCAGGAAACGGAGAAGGAGGAACAGAGAATGGCGCATGAAAAGGAAAGAATGGCGCATGAAATGCGAATGGCTGAGATAACTATGAGGAATTATAATCAAACGTCGACCCCCAGCCCAACAGTGAGAGAACCACCATATGTCTCCCATAAACACTTCAAGACCTTTGAGGAAGCGGCTGGGGATGTTGATGGATATTTTCAGGACTTCGAACACCAGTGCCGCCTGATGGAAGTCCCAGAGAAGGATTGGGTCCGGTATCTGGTGGGGCACCTACGAGATGGGGCTGCGGAAGCTCTCAGAGCCATGGACCCTAGTGATCAGCGGGACTATGAGGCCATTAAAAGAGCGGTGCAGAAGTATTATGCAGTCACTCCAGAGACCTACCGAGTTCAGTTCCGCTCTTTGTCTTACAATGGGGGAAGCTCCTTCCACATGTTCGCCCACAAGTTGAAGCAAGCATGCAAGCGCTGGCTAGAAGGAGAGGAGGCTGTCACAGTCGATAAGATCCTCCAAGTCATACTTAAGGAACAGTTCTTTTCCCAGTGCCCCGCTGAGATCCGTGAGTGGGTGCTGGAACGGAACCCAGCCACAGTTGAGCAAGCTGCTTCTCTTGCAGATGAGGGCCTGACCATCAAGCCGCAGTGGAAGAGGTTGTTTGCAGAGGAGCGGAAAACTACCACAGTCCGCCAGACACCCTTCAGCCAGCCAACCACCTTTCGTGCCCGGCCTCAGGATTACAATTCCCCCTCTACCCCTGTCCCAGCCCATCGGCCTCCAGCTATGAACAACCCTGTCCCTAGACAACGACCTACTGGAAGAATGCTAGAGCGCAGATGTTTTGGGTGCGGGCGGCCTGGACATTTGCAAGCTAGTTGCCCTGTTAACATGGGGGCACGGGCCACCGTGGCATCCCGGCCTATTCACTACCTGGGAACCACTCCTAGGACAGAAAGTTTGGCCCCATTTCCAGATGACTCCATGAATGACACATCTGTTCCACCTCCAGGGGTCTATGGGATTCAGCCTTCCGCCACACATCCCGCAAACCTTCAGAGGAAGCACTTGCAGGAGGTCCTACTGGATGGCCGAACAGTTGTTGGATTCCGGGACTCGGGAGCTTTCCTAACGGTAGCGGACCCCCGAGTTGTGCGACCCGAGGCCCTAGAGGAGGGTCCTGGCATTTCTATCAAGTTGGCAGGGGGTACTCAAAGACGTATTCCTAAAGCTACCGTGGAACTCGACTATGGTTATGGACCAAAACGATGCACAATTGGTGTGATGAGCGGGCTGCCGGCCGATGTTCTGTTAGGCAACGATGTTGGAAATCTACAGTGCCACTTTGTGGGAGCAGTGACCCGAAGCCAAGCTCAGGGAGAAGCCAACATGGATCCACCGGATTTTCTGACAGATGCCAGCCCTTCAACCCTACAACTTTACCATTCAGTACCGCCGAGGGAACCAACACCAGAACACAGATGGGTTATCCCGGCAGGAGGAAATATGAGCTATAGAGACTGATGTGCATTCCCCAATTTACCTGTGTAGGCCAATTGTGTCATGCACATGTTTTGAGAGGGGGAGGGGTTGTCACGGGATGGTTAGAGTCTATACTATAGGCAATGTGTAATATATATTTCATGTGGAATGTATTCTCTAACCTGTTGTAAACATCAGTGTGTAGTTGGCTGATTAGGGTCTAGTGTGTTAGCACATTGTATGCAAATACCTCTAACTAGTGAGGACCAGTGAGGACAATGGGTGGAGATAATCTGATCAGTGTCTCCAAGAAGATGTTGGACGGTGCATTGTCCACAGGAGACAGGGAGTCTGCTCTCCTTGGTATAGGTGAGGGGGGAAGGATCTGTGACTCAGCCCTCCCCACCCACAGATAGAGGAAGTAACAGTCTTAGTATATAGTTGTAGCTTGGAGTTAGTATGTGTTAGCCGGCCTGTGCACAGCTCTGCAGAGAGCCAGAATTTAGTTACAGGACCAAGGAACCAAAGTTATCATTGGATTGTGACTTCTGTGGACTTATTGTTATTACGGTTGATGTGACCGCTGCCGGCTACTAACTTTGTGGATTACAATAAATTGCTGTTGTCTCCCGACCTCTTGCGTCCGTGTTGATTCAAAAGACCATCCGGAGGAAGACGTATACCTTTGCTCCGTGACACCGGCGTATACGGCAAGCTCTGCTCATGCCGGAGCGTACACGCTTTTTTTTTTTTTTTTTGGCGCCGCCCCCTGAGAGGCTGGCTGCCTTTGATGCAGTGCTCCAAGCTGGGAGCAAACTTTTTCTTTCGTTTTTCACTCTTTTTCTCTATATCTTCAAGAATCCGGTAACCAAGCAATCTAGCACTATGAATTTAGCAACTATAAATCGAATGGAAGACCCTGTGGAGTTTTTTGTTCCTTTTGTTTCCATTGTAAAGCATGGACTCAAGACCTGATTCAGCTGGTTTCCACATGTGCCTGTTACCATCCCCCCAGCTAGGACAGCATGGCTCAACATGCGGCATGGAAGAGAAACCTACATGGAAATGCGGACTTCTTCGTTCAAGGAGATGATTTCTGGCGTCAATTGCTGATGTGTGAAGATGCTACAGCTGACTGGTATTTCTTTCTATTACTGTGGACACGTGGGACACTGTTACAACCTGGGAACCTACCATCACCCACCTACCCCAGGAGTTATGGAAGCTTGGCAAGAGAGCAGCACCATGTATACCTGGATGGTCTCTGACTTCCTTGGGGCAGTAGAACACTGTGGTAAGGAGGAGGAGGAGGGCTTGTGATGAAGGACATTTGGGGCATTTTTTGTGGTTAAAAGGACAATAGTGCTGATGCAAGATACCGAACTATCAGCTGTGAGCAGGAGATCTCACCACCTACCAAAGGAACTGCCACATGTTATCATGATAGCTGCTTATGTCCCCCACCTCTGCAAAATTTCTGCTTGTTATATCCACATGCTGTGACCCCCCTCCTCGTGTCCTACAACCAAGTCGGCTGTATTATTATTATTATTATTATTATTATTAACATCAATCTGCACAGAGAACTAAATGATCCTGCAGTATGTCTGTGTTTCTTTCTTTTTTAGTTGCTATGATTCCTAGGATTTCTCTATCTGCCATGAGCTTCTATGTGTTTCTCTCTTGTTATATACTACTGTACCATCTATGAAACTGTATCACTGAAATTTCCCCATTGTGGGACTATTAAAGGAATATCTTATCTTATTCTGAACGTGTTTTACGTTCAGAATAAGCTAGCGTTTACTCAGTGTGAATGCACCCTTAGGGCCCGTTCACACAGAGTAGACGCATATGTATTTTGGCAAAATACACATGTAAAAAATACACGTGTAAAAATAAGACTACCATTGACTTCAATGACGGTTTACACATGTATTTTGATGTGTTTTTTTACATGTGTAAAAAAATGTTATTGAAGTCAATGGGAGTCTTAATTTTACACGTCTATTTTTTACACGTGTATTTTGCCAAAATACACACGTTTACTCCGTGTGAACGGGCCCTTACTTACCTATCTCCCGGCTCCGCTGCACGCCTCAGTGGTGTCGGTCATCTTCAATGACGTCAGGACATCACATGACCCAGGACGCAGGTCCCGGTCATGTGAAGTCAGATACATCGCACAACTAGGCCGAAACCTGTCTGGAGCCCGGAGAGGTAAGTAACAATGTTTTTTATGTTCCCTTACCTCTCCTGGGCCTCCGATCATTATCAGACCCCCGAGTATAATAATAGTGTTTGTAGGGCACGTGGCGTCACTTACCGATCCCGGCCCCTGCCAGGATCAGTAAGTAAACAGGGCCCGTTACTAGCTGGAGTAACTAGCAAAACATCGGAAGAATGTCTTTCACAGACCTATAAAACTTGAGTACCAGGATGGATCTATTACAAACTAGTAATAATGGAAATGTTTCTGCAAGGACAATTTTATAAAGGGAGTCTGTCACCAAAACCCAGAATTTCAAGCCAGCCCTGCAGATGGTTTAGAATAACCTGCATCAACATGGGAGTAGCTATTGCTCTAATGAAATAAGAAGCAATGCCTTTATTGCTCCAGAGAACTCATTTGTATATTGACAGAAGCAAGAGTATCTCAGCAACAGAGGCCCTAACTTATCTATCTACGGCTGGGTTGATATGCATGATGAAAATAATTCTAAAATGCATATTCACTTTACTTATTGCTATTTGTATTGATGGAACAACCCCCTTGAACTGCAACATTCATCACGACTGTATGTGACCTGAGGATGGTTAGGTTGATTCTTTTGTTCACACACAGTCTCATTCTGAATGCTGTATATGTTGTTTCCGAACAGTAGCAGTAGTCTACATCTGTTTACAACGGTTCAGGAACACAGTGTACAGGCATCCTTATAGTCAGTAGTTCACACAGGGTTGTGATGCTGCTGAACAATGATGATTTCAATGTCCACATAAAATATGTGAGTAGATAACAAGTAAGTGTTTGCCCATTTATAGTCTGATCATGAACATATTCACATCAGGCATAGATCTGGATCTAGTGTTCGGAGAAACACTTGTTCAGCTGATATCGGCTTGTGAAAAAGGGATTTGTCGGTATGTCCATAAAAGATGTACAGTATACACCGAGGAAATGCATGCCAAAAATCTGCCTTGTTTACAATGGGAGGAAAAATTTTCAAGAAAAATGCCTTGCAGTGTGTACTTAAAGGGGCGAAATCTGTGGTGAACATCTGAAGTAAAAAATGATATGAAACTGATATTATTTTACCAGTCAAAGTATGACACCTTATGTCATAGTGATCCATGACTATAGGAGTCTGTTCCTCCTTGCAGTTTTACTGTCCTTACTATTCACAGTGCAGAACAGTGAAGTTGCTGACAAGCAAGCACTTCAACGAACATAGAGCACTAGCATGCAAGGAGTCCAGATCTCCTGATGGGCCCGATAAATCTGGCCAAACTTCGGACCTAATTTTCTTTTTTTTTTCCTTTTTTAATGTAGATTGTGAGTCCCATATAGGGCACACAATGTACATTTTTCCCTTTCAGTATGTCTTTGGAGTATGGGAGGAAAGCCACACAAACACAGGAAGAAATCTAAACTCCTTGCAGGTGTTGTTCCTGGCAGGATTTGAACCTAGGACTCCAGCACTGCAAGGCCGCAGTGATAGCCACTGAGCCACCGTGTTGCGCCTTGGACCCGAAATTCTGACCTTGGGGCCTTACAGTGCCAAGAACCTGACTATACGGCTGGTGCTTTTTTTTTTTTTTTTTAGAACCTGGAAAGCCCCAAAGATGTGATTGACACCATCAGATCTCTGGCAACCGGCCATGTAACCAGCTCCACGAAAAATTTGTTGTTATGCATACACATATTAGTGATCAGATAAAATTAATAATTAATAGAAGTTTCTATATAAAGCTGGACCTCCATCCACAAAGGAGTGAAAGCTGTGGGATTATGTTACAATGTATGGATGTTAATTTAATGTACTATTACTAAATATAGATTTTTTTTACAAGACTAGGTGCGATTTATGATATATGTGCACTTATTAATTACATACTTTTTATATTGTCTTGTAAATAACTTTTGTATAACATAAAAAGTATTGAGGCTGAGGAGCAGCTGGATATACAGTATTTCTAAAAGAATATTTTTTCTTTTAGAAGCTTTAACCAAAATATAAGTGAGTTTGCATGGTGCTTTATAAAGTACACATCTGCTAGAAATTGCTCATACTGTACATTTAGTAGTCTGCTAAATATATGTATGTCAATCACCTCTGAAATCTGTTTCATTTTCCATGCTGACACATGCAAAAAAGTTACCAGATTGCCTGCCATGTGTGAAAATAATCCCATATCAGAAAGAAAATTGCACTGTAGTTTAACATACACAGATAAGTTTCATTCCTTACTCAAATAAAATTAATATAATTAATAATTGAGATACTTATTCCTTATTCACACATGCACACCACTGACCCATTCACATAGAGCACTCAGGAGACTCAGGGCTCCTGCATTCATGATCACTTGGAGTTCCCCAGGTCATATCCTCAGATATTTAGCTCACAGAAAAATGTCTTAATGGGAATCACACAGCTTTTCTATAACATGTGGCTCCATCCTAAGGCTTCATTCATGCACACAGTAGAGCCTGAGGCTAAGGCCCCATCGGACGACCTGCAGCTATAAAAACGTGCGGGAATAACCGCAGCGGCAACGCATCTCAGAAAGTTCACTGAGTTATACTCCGTGGTCATTCATGGTTACAATTATATCTATGTGGAAACCGTCAGCGTCTCTGTAGATATAATTGACATGCTACGATTTCCAAAACCGCGCTGGTTTTGGAGCAGCAGGAGTTCACTAAGGCCAGGTTCAGATGGGGTTTTTTGGGCCGGATTTTGATGCGGAATATGCGTCAGAATCCGGCTAAAAAAAAAGTCTCCTATTGAAATCAATGGGAGCCGGTCATTACTTTTTTCCGCAAGTGGTTTGTTTTCGCTCGCAGAAATAAGAAGCGACACACCCTTTCTTCAGACGGATTCTGCGGTTGATTCAGCAGCGGACATCCGACTTAGGATACTCACTCCACTCTAGGCCCATTCATTTGGGCCTAATCCAGAGTGGAATGCCCCTACTAGATGCCAGTGCATAGTATGCACTACATCGGCATCCAGTCGCGGCTAGCCATTTTTTGACCGGATTCTGAGGCGGCCACCGCGTTAAAATCTGGTCCGAAAAACTCCCATGTGAACCCGGCTTAAACATGTCTCGTTGTGTTTTCCTGTTTTCTCAGAAACAGATGTACACTTTGTGTCAGGTGATCAAAGGTAATTTAATCTGTGATGACATTTATAACATTTTTTTTAACTCTATTTATGATTTGTTATTGTATAACAAAGTGTTGTCCTCTATCTCACTATCCTTTAGTATTGGGAAACTTTCTGTCATTGGTAAATGTGTTTAGAGATCATTTCAATGTTTACTATATTACTATATCATTAGGGCTCAGGTTGTACGACAAATAAAAGTTGTGTAAAAATCACAGAGAAATCATGGCTGCAATGCACTTATTCCCTATGGAGAAAACTGTGAACTAAAAAAGCGATCAATTACTATGAGTCATATGAGTCAGTTTCTTACTCATACATTTCCCTCTTGCAGTCATCATAGGCTAGTTAATATCTCTACAGTGATGTGAGTTGTACGGAATGTAAACTTCAGGGATGACAACTTTGAAAACGAGGCAGTCATCCCATGAGCTCAGAAATCCTACATTTCAGTTCCTTCATAAACCTGTAGGATTTTTCTATGACACACACTCATATCACATTATAGGAACTAAGTGCTTCGTCATAACCTCACTTTACCTTATATGGAAAAAAATTAACTGAGCTAGCCCTATACAAAGCTGATTCATAGCTGACGTCATCATAGGGTATATTGCCATCAGATCCTCACCTTGGGAGAAGCAGACACACAGCCAGAAGATACCACCTGGAGGGAATGCAATGCATATAAATCTATACAAAGAGTTGAGTTGTATAAAACCACATACAGTGAGCTCCACCAAGTGGTGGCTTTAAGCAGCTCAAGTATTATTATTTAAATAGGAATAATACTTGCATGAATGAATAATAAAAGCAAATATAGGAAACTTAGAAACAGATCTTATCATAGTAAAGAGCTTCTTTCTCACCCACAGGTATGTTAATAATTGTGGAACATCTCCGTCTGTGCGCTAGAACTGCCAGTTAGGAGATTGCAGGTATGTTTCTTATATTCAATTATTACATTTTTTGGCCCACAGTGTCCCTACCCCTCCTCCAATGCTCTCCCTTCATTAATTTTTTTATGGAAGCATAATAAAAACAGGCAAAAGTCCAAAAATTGTGACTTTTGTTACAGAAAAAACTGGCATAAACAAGTTAATACTTTCCCCATTATTGCACCAAAGTGACTCACTAAGGCTAGATTCACATCTCCATCAGAATGTTTTGTGCAGAGTCTGCAGAAAATCGGCAGAGGAAATAGTCATGCAGAGAGGACTTTTTTTCTCCACCACTTTCAGTATAAAAATGATGAACACCGCAACTCTGCGTGGTTATTATAGTTCAGCCACAATGTATAACGGCACATTTAGGCTAAGGCCCCATGGTACAAGCACTGTGGGAAAAACCACGGTGGGAACGCATCGTGGTTCTTCCCGCAGCGCTTTAAACAGAAAGTTCTCAGAGGTTTCCTCCACAGTCTTTCTGTTACAATTATATCTAAGGGGAAGCGGCCGGCGTTTCCATAGATATAATTGACATGCTGCGATTTCCAAAACCGTGCCAGTTTTGGAAATCGCTGCATGTCTGTGCTGTGCTGTGATTTTTCCCGCAAAGTGGGCATGAGATTCGCAAGAATCCAATCCACTTTGCAATTACTGTAAGACACTGCAATCTTTCCGCAGGCAAATTGCAGCGTTTCTGACCCGTGGGGCCCCGGCCTTAGGCTCCCGTCACAAACATATTTTGTAGTATTATCATTATTGGGGTTTGTAAGAAAAACAAAAAAATGCCACAATTTTCATACATTTGTTTGCAATTTTTTTTTTATACATCCGTTTTTATCATGTGCTTTTTTTAAAAAAAATTTCATTTATATACAGTAAAATTGAGGGAGGAAAAACACTTAAAAAAATCAGTGACAAATACATGAAACCATCTTCATTTTAGCTAAATACTACAAAGACTAAATAAAAAGTGTGATTAAATTACTAGGGACCACTGCCCCAACTATAAACCTGTGGTACAATTTCCTATAGTGACTGTGGTATCTAAATGATTAGACAGCGAGGGCTCCCTCTATCATCCCTTCAACACCCTAGGGACCCACATTTGCCCCAAAAGCCCTGTGTTTTCTTTTGTAATGGCACACAAACAGAGAAGACTTTGGAGTATACAGTATTTCTATGTGTAATTGCTCCCCCATCAGGACAGATATGGTATTTATCTATGTACTTAAAAAGGAGAGAACTCAATAAATGATAGTATTATGTAAATTATAAGAATTATGTTGAACACATAGTAATGCTACAATAATATGCTACTCAAAAAGGAGTGTTGTGCAGAGGGGATATATTGCTGTGAGTGGAAGGCTATATTCACTCCTTTAATGGTATGTTATGAAGTACACTTTACCTTTTACTATAAATCAAAGGAAATTAACACTATTGAGTTTCATAGATATCTTAAATTGACAACCACTTGGTCACTGTGGGAAAAATATATCAACAGGGAATATTTTGAACCTTTATGGACTGACTACCTAGAAGAAGGGCTGTGAGTTGTTAGTTATTAGTTATTTTTCTCTCCCAGCCCATGTACAATATCTGATGGTAATTGTACCAAAAAATGAAAAAATTGTTAGATATATAAACTCACCACTCGACGCAAGGTGCACGACCTAATTCTTCTGGACTTGAAGAAGAAAAGATTTGTACGCTATAGGGCATCCATCAGGCTATGATTAAGAAACCTTTGCGGTTTCGAAACGCGTTAGCCAAGCCAGATATGTAATTTTCAGTGTTTTTATTTTGTCACTTTTCTGTATTTTCTTTTTTCTTTTCACTTTTTCGTCATGGTAACCTTTGCCAATTTTTTAAAATAATGGAATAAAATATATTTTTATTACGAACAAGAGCTGCGGACCTTACCTCCTTCATCTACATACGAATCTGATGGTAATGGCCATGTAATTTAGAAGCAATCACTTGTAAGTATTAGAGATGAGCGAGTACTGTTTGAATCAGCTGATCCGAACAGCACGCTCCATAGAAATGAATGGATGCACCTGGTACTTCCGCTTTGACGGCGGCCGGCCACTTAACCCCCCGCGTGCCGGCTACGTCCATTCATTTCTATGCGAGTGTGCTGTTCGGATCGGCTGATCCGAACAGTACTCGCTCATCTCTAGTAAGTATAACTTCCTGTCTGTATTTTTCATTTGGTACATCTATGGCCATGTTCACATGTCCATCAGAAACTTTATTTGGAGTTTCCATCGAAAGATCTGTTACATATAGCAGGGAGAATATGGCAGCATACAGAGTATACATCTTTCTATCAAAATGACAGACACCTGGAGAGAAACAACAAACGCACTGAGTCATTGAGGTCCGTCAGCACAGCAGCTATCTTATGATGCATCTGAGGTCACCCGGTTTAGTATAGGACCGACCACCAGAAAGCCTTGGATGCACATATCCCGATTATGGAATTGTTCCCCACATCAAAATCCAGGGAAAGCAAGTGGAACCTTTCCTCCATGTTCCATATTCTATCTTTATTGGTCCAGCAACCTACAGAGTAAATAGTGATGTCTCAATCCCTGGTTACAGCTGCTGGGACGTAGTAAATGAAAGACATATCTGGAGTGAAATAGCGTGCTTTACCCAGTCACAAAGGAAATTGACCAAGCAATCATATGAAATCATATATAGACATGTAACATGGTTCATCTCAAACACAGCAAGAACCAGCCTGAGACTAATGTGCACACTGAGGAGGCCACACAAGCACCACAGTGCCTTGAAACAGCTGCTCGGGCAGGGTGCTGTAGATTGACCTGAATAGCCGTGAAATCTCTCACCACTCCAGTGTCACTGCTCTGGTGACCACCACCTGTTTTTGTTCTGTTTTTTTACTTTTCAAGCCGTAATGATGTCATGTAAATCCATGCGAATGCTGCAAATAATATCTGGCCCTAGTGGCTATGTGCCATACAGTACAACAGATGTATGACACATTTTTGTTACGTAAAACTATAGGACAATACCCCTATGGCCCAGAATATTTGGTGATGTTACAGAGCTTGATGGATGTTGGCAACATCTGGCATCAGGAGTGGATCTGTCAGATGCCCTTTTGCAACCTTTTTAAGGCTAAGGCTCCACGGGGCGTCCTGCAGCAAAAAAGCGCTGTTCAATCTCCCTGAAAACCGCTCATTTTGCACCGCTGTAGAATTGTTATGATGCAGTGTATGTTACTTCTTTGTATACGGTAAATGTAGTCAAGCTATCAATCTCCTTGTGAAGTAAATCTACAGCATCAATGTGAAGTGTTGGAACATTGCACTGCATTTGGGGGAATGAATGCTTCCATTACAAACTCCTAAGTGCTCTATTATAGAAGTACTGACAATTTCCACACCAAATATAAGGATGCACATCCTGAAATGAATATTTCATGAAGTTTTGTCAGACACCAAGACTCCCATGTGTTTTCATAGCCATAGATCATTTAATACATCAAAGAAGCTTCCTCTGTTTGTTTTGTAATTTGTAAAGAAATTTATTTATGCCAAACCACAGATGAGACTTACATAACTAATACTGCTGTGTTCAAAGGCAGGGATGAAAAGCCAGCCCTCCCCACACGCAGTGGACAGTCTGGCCAAATATTCTATTAAATCAGAGGAATGCTAACAAAATGATTGTTCCTTGACCGCTGCGCTTGGCCATTATAGATTATTATGAAGCTATAGCCTGCAATCATAGTGTTCTATATGCTGTATAAGTGGAACCACATTATAGTGGTTTGTTCTACAGCTTAGCATAGTAATGCATTAGCTAAACTTGGAGCGTAGCAAAACAACATGAAAAATAGACACTATTCATTATGTGGCTACAAAGAGATGTTAGGCAGAAGATTGCCAATTCACTTCACATGCTGTTGGAACCGATCATCCAAGGTTACACAGAAAAATGGTCCTCTCACAGCAAAAGTATGCAAAATGTTAGTTAATCCCATGTATAGAGAAGTGTAGTTAAAAGGGGCTGTCCGGGATAAAATTGTATTTTTACTCTAAGCTAAACACCCGCACCCGCCTACATTCTAACTTACTTTGTTTACAAATAAAAAAAATCTTTACCTAGCTCACCGAGGCACATTCTCAGATTTTCCAGTGACATTCCATTTCCCCATTTCTGCAAACTAAACATCACCTATACTAACCCCCACCCCCTCCATTATACATACCCGTCTTCCTGCCCAGATTTTCTGGGCAAGACCATCAAGTCCCTTCTGGGCAATAGAGCCAGAGTGTCGGCTATAGCACATGCTGGCACTCCAGCTCTATTACACAGGCAGACGTCAAGAAGAGGAAGAGCCAGCCCCCAAGATGGAAGTGATGCCCTGTACAGGAAGACAAGTAAGTATAATGTGGTTAGTTTGGAAGTAGTGGGTGGGCTAGCTAGGGAAAGAGGAAGGGGGTAAGAGGAAGGGAGAGGAAGTGAGCTCTGAGTGAAGCGCAATGCATCACAGTAGTTTTAAGAATATAGAACAAGAAGCTACTCATGTAAACAAATGCAGATGATACCAGAAGCTCCCAGAGAAGACCAGAAATCACTCAAAATACTGCTAAAAGGTATGTATTTTTGCACCATAAGCAGTGGGTTACACTCTGCTAAAAATGGGATTGAGGATAACTTCATCCCAATCACTTAGATGCTTTGGTTAATGCTAAACATTGCATGTGATTTAGGGAGTGGGCTTCCTTTCATCCCCACTGGCCCCCTAGTGACACAATTGAGTGTTGGAAGCTGGAGGCCAAACAATGGGCCTCTGGGGCTGTAATGTAGAAAGTAAATAAACTGTATTAAAAAAAAATTACAATTTTCTTATGCAAAAAAATTATGTAAAAAGTTAATAGACATATTTGATATCTATTCATATATCAATAAATATTTGCAATGACTCACACTATACAATGTATTTGTCCCACATGGTAAACGCTGTGAACACACCAAGAAACAATACTAGGAATGCCATTATTTCACAACAAAAAAATGGAAGTTGAATGAATTGAATTATAGCTTTTGAAACGCAACAATGAAAAAGCTTTTAGTGTTCTTAAAAGGGGTTTTCTCATGAACATAACCATACTTAAAATTGTAGACTATTAACCGGTTAAGGACCGCTGGCCGTAAATTTACGGCCAGCAGTCCTGGTCTCTAAGACCAGCCGATTGTAAATTTACGGCTGGTCTTCAGAGACTCACTAGGCAGGGGGTGGGGCGGGGGGAGGGCAGGGGTTAGGTGTTACTAACACCTAACCACCCCCTCAACAACATTCAGTCGGACTCAGTTCCGACTGAACGTTTTAACCCTTTCGATCGTGCCGTGAAACATCACGGCGCGATCGAAAGGGATCCGCCGCATATTGAAGCTGATCGGCACCCCCCGCGGCGAGATCGGGGGGTGCCGATGTCAGTAGAAGGTAGTCTGGGGTCTGGCCAGTGACCCCAGACTACCGGAGCCCCCACATACCTGGTTGATCCTGCCGACCGATGGAGGAAGTGAGCGATGTGTCTCACTTCCTCTGCTGCTTGCAGGACACGAGCAGGCTCATGTCCTGCTCGTGTCCTGCAAGCTACTATACAAAATCAGTTGATGCTTTCATGAAAGCATCAACTGATTCAAGTGTCCTAAAGGGACACATGAAAAAGTTAAAAAAAAAAAAGTTAAAAAAAAAAGTAAAGTGTATGAAAAAAGTAATAAAGTTATAAAGCCCAAAAATCCCTTTTTCTCTATACAAAATGAACTATATAAAAAAGTACTAAAAATTAATAAAAACAATGCATATTTGGTATCGCCGCGTCCGTAACAACCTGTACAATAAAACTGAAATAATATTTAATGTATACGGTGTACATCTGAAAAAAAACCCGGAAAAAACCCGCCAGAAGTAGTGATTTTTCACCATATCACCTTACAAAATATGCTATAAAAAGTGATCAAAAAATCATATGCACCCCACAACAGTACCAATAAAAAGCGCAGGTTGTCCCGCAAAAAATAAGCCCTCAACCAACACTGTCAACCGAAAAATAAAAATGTTACGCCTCTCATAAGATGGCGATGCAAAAATCACTGATTTATGTCCCCAAATGTGTTTTTGTTCTGCAGAATTAGTATCGCATAAAAAAAATACTATAAATGAGGTATCGCCGTAACCGTACCGACCCGCAGAATAAAGGGAACATGTTACTTTTACTGTGCGCTGCATGGCGAAAAATTTAAAGGGTACAACTCAATGCCAGGATTTTATTATTTTTTTTTAATCCAGCAAGAAAGAGTTAATAAAATGTATTCAGTATGTTGTAGGCACCCAAAAATGGTGTCATTACAAAATATATCACATCCCGCAAACAACAAGCCCTTATATGGCCGCGTCACCAAAAGAATAAAGAAAATATAGCATCTACCAATGTGAAGACAAAAAAACCCAAAATCGCCAAATTATTAGAATACAACTGGCGGCGTCAGGAAGGGAATGTATAAGCTGTGTCAGTGTACTTCAGGAGACACCCCAGATTTACAGTTTACAAGGGAAAGACACCAGAAGTGACCCCCAAAATGAGCCCCAGAGTGACTCCCCCAATCATAGGAGCTACTGGGACATAGTAGGGAATTTGGTGTCTGCAATGTACTCCGCACCGCTTACACATTCCCTCTTCGCCATCCGCTGTGCAGTCATGTCCGGGATACTAATACTCACTACACCCCCTGAGAAATTCTTTGAGGGGTGCAGTTTTCAAAATGGGGTCACTCCTTTGGGGAATCCACTTTTCTGGTACCTTACAGGCTCTACAAACATGGCATGGCGTCCAGATACCAAACATCTGAATCTGTACTCCAAAAGCCTCATCGCGCTCCTTCCCTTCTGCGCCCTGCTGTGCGCCCAAACTGCAGTTTATGCCACATGTATGACACATGTATGACACTGGTGTACCCGGGATAACGGACGTAATGTCATATGTGGGTATAAACTGATATTAGGGCACAGCCGGACACAGAAGGGAAGAAGGGTTATTGGGTTTTTGGAGCGCAGACGGTTTGGTTTTTGGATGCCATGACACTTTTGCAGAGACCCTAAACTTGCCCCTACAAAATGGGGTTTACAGTTACCTCCAGGTCTCTCCAAAAGGAACATGGCCCCCAGAAAGTGTTAGGAGTATTTAGGTTCTTTCCTGGTTGATTAGTCTGTCCTCCCATTTGCACCTGGGAGGAGTGGTCTCTACTCTGTATTTAAACCCATGCCTCCCATGGTCCTGTGCTGAGTGTCGCTTTTACAGAGCTAGGCCTTAGCAGGAGGAGTAGGTGGTTATCTTGGATAGAGGAAGTTCCGTGGTTGGTTTTTGGGAGGTTTTGGGTGAACGAGTTGGTTTGTGTTTTCCCTTCTGTGTTCACCAATCCTCCCTCTGTGTATAATTGACTGTGTGAGTGAATTGCCTTATCCTTTGATTTCTACTCAGTTTCCCTGTGTTTGTTTCCTAGTGTATGGTTCCTTCCCATATTGGTTTGGGGAATTCTTTCCTACATGTTTCCTGTGTGCTGCTTGTGTTGTTAGTCAGCGCACACCCTTGTCAGTCCCTGTCAGTAGCAGCTTCACTTGTTCGTTAGGGGTGACCCCCTTTAGTCTCCAGTCCCTAGAGATCTTATAGGGCATTCCTTCTCCCACTTCCCTCTAGGCCTACGGTGTCAGTGAGAGAGGAGCTGTCGGGGTCAGGCTTAGCCTGAGAACAGCCGACCTACACCCGTGAGGCAGGGACCGGGCTAGCTAGTGGGAGTAGTGCAGGGCGAGATTTCCTACTGGTATTCCTTAGCCCTGTTGCAGCTATCTGGACTGACATAACAGAAAGTCCCTCTAAATCTGTACCCCAAAAGCTAAAAAGCGCAGTGCTCCTTCCCTTCTGAGCCCTCCTGTGTGCCCAAGCAGCAGTTTACACCCACATATATATATTTTTTGCCCCTCGGGATGGCCCCTTAATAGTTTTAGGAGTGCAGGTCTCTGACAACACAAAGTGGGTGCAATGTATGGGGCACCGAAATGGCATATTTCTTTCAAAATTTAAATTTTCATTTTGGACATTCATTTTTTGGAAGCATTTTAGGCACAAAATGATAATACCCCTTGATTCATTCCTTGACAGGTGTAGTTTCTAAAATGGGGTCACAATGGGGGGTTTCCATTGTATTGATACTTTAGGGGCTCAGCAAATGAGACATGGCACCTGAAAACTATTCCAGCCACATCTGCCCTCCAAAATCCAAATAGCTCTCTTTCCATTCTGAGCCCCACCATGTACCCATACAGCAGATTATGGCCACATATGGGGTATTGCCGTGTTCAGGAGAAATTTTGTAACAAACTGTGGGGGGCTTTTAATTCTTTAACTACTTGCAAAATTAAAAATATGGCGCTAAATGGACGATTTATTGGGAAAAAAAGTAATTTTTCATTTTTACATCCCAATGTTAATAAAATCTGTGAAACAGCTGTGTGGCCAAAATGCTCAGTATACCCCTAGATAAATTCTATGAGTGGTGTAGTTTCCAAAATGGGGTCACTTTTAGGGGGTTTCCACTGTATTGGTACTTTAGGGGCTCTGCAAATGCGACATGGGACTTGAAAAATATTCCAGCAAAATCTGTCCTTCAAAAGCCAAATAGCCCTCTTTCCATTCTGAGCCCCGCCATGTTCCCATACAGCAGATTATGACCCCATATGGGGCATTTCCGTGTTCAGGAGAAATTGTTTAACAAACTTTATGGAGCTTTTTCCCCTTTATCCTCTTGTGAAAATGAAAAATTTGGGGCTAAATTGACAGTTTATTGGAAAAAAAGTAATTTTTCATTTTCATGCCCCAATGTTAATAAAATCTGTGAAACAGCTGTAGGGTCAAAATGCTCACTCTACCCTTTAATATGTTCTGTGGGGGGTGTAGTTTCCAAAATGGGGTCACTTTTAGGGGGTTTCCACTGTATTGGTACTCTAGGGGCTCTGCAAATGAGACATGGCACCTAAAATTATTCCAGCAAAATCTGCCATCCAAAAGCCAAATAGCGCTCTTTCCATTCCAAGCCCCGCCATGTACCCATACAGCAGAATATGGCCACACATGGGGTATTGCCGTGTTCAGGAGAAATTGTTTAACAAATTGTGGGGGGCTTTTACTCCTTTATCCCCTTGTGAAAATTAAAACTTTGGGGATAAAGTGACATTTTAGTAATTTTTTCATTTACACATCCCAATGTTAGTAAAATCTGTGAAACAACTGTAGGGTCAAAATGCTGACTATACCCCTTGATGAATTCTGTGAGGGGTGTAGATTCTAAAATGGGGTCACTTTTGGGGGGTTTCCATTGTTTTGGTACTCTAGGGGCTCTGCAAATGAGGCATGGTGCCTGAAAATTATTCCAGCAAAATCTGCTGTTCACACACCCAGTGTCGCTCCTTCCCTTCCATGCACTGCTGTGTACCCAAAAATCAGTTTACGCCCACATGTGGGGTATTTCTGTGCACGGGAGAAATTGCATAACAAAATGTGAGATGCATTTTCTCCTTTAACCCTTTGTGAATGTGTTAATTTTAGGTCTAAATGAATGTATTAATGAAAAAAAATAAAATGTCTAAATTTCACTGCCATATTATTTTTATTCTTATGAAAAACTTAAAGGGTTAACAAACATCCCAAATGCTGTTTTGAATAATTTGAGGGGTGTAGTTTTGAAAATGGGGTGATTTATGGGGGTTTCTATTATACAGGCCTTTATAATTCCTTACAGAACTGAAGCGGTCCCTAAAAAATTGGTTTGGGGAATTTTCTTGCAAATCTAGAAAATCGCTGTTACACTTGTAAGCCTTGTAACATCCAAAATGAATTAAAAGACAATCAAAAGATGATGCCAATATAAAGCAGAGATATGGGAGATAATATTTATTTATGTATTTGGGTGGTATGACTATCTGCCTGAAAAGCAGAGAATTTCACATTTTGAAAATTGCAATTTTTTCCAAATTTCCATCAAATTTCCTAGTTTTTTTATAAATAAATACACAAATATTGATTAATATTTACCACTAACATGAAGTATAATGTGTTACGAAAAAAACAGTCTCAAAACCACTTGTGTAAGTTAAACCGTCTCAAAGTTATTGCCATTTAAAGTGACACATGTCAGTTTTGAAAAAAAAGGCCTGGTCTTTAACATACTTTTGGGCCTGGTCCTTAACCGGTTAAAAATGAAACATTTTTTGCAAATATACATAATTTTGCTGAATTTTTCCACAGAAAGACTTTTCAAATAAAACTCTGCAGACTTTCTGTCCCTATTATGCCTATACGGAAAATGGCAGTGTTACCGTAGATATCATTGACATGCTGCAATTTACAAAAACACTCACGCCTTTTTCTGCAAAGTGTGGATAGCTTTAGCCAGAATCACATTCACTTTGCATGTACTGTAATACGCTTTTTTCAAGGTCAAAACGCTGCTTCTTCATAACATGGGGCTTATGCCATAATCCAGTTTCCAGTACGCATTAGGTCATCCTCCTGTAGAGACGTCATGAAGGATGGCTGGGAAAACGTTTCTATTTTTTGGGGGGTGGGGGGGCAGCATAGTCAAAAGCTTGTCAGTGACGGATTCTGATTTCTTGTGGCGCTTCTTCTTTGTTCCTTTGTATCATTTATGCCCTCTACATGTACTTTGCAGGGACCGCCCCACTGCCAGTCACCTATTTGCTGGCTCTCCTTCCTGACCAGCAGTTCTAATTGGGAATATGTATGCGAGTTCTGTCAGCTTCTTACTACAATAGAAAATTCAGCCTCTGGCCAGCATAGGATATGAATGTGCTCCTCTAGCAAGTGTATTATGTGTTTGCTATATATTGACCAGACTTGTTCCTGACTCCGTTCTTGTCCCGATTATCTGTATTTAACCCCAGCCTGTCACTAACCTGCACACTTGAAGCTACACGTTGGTGTCTCTTGGTCCAAGAGCAAGTCATTGCCTACACAGTTACCAAAGAGGTAGTGACCTAGTGATTTCCCTGCAGCATAAGCTAGATCCCCATATGGGAATATGGGAAGGTTACTTAGACAACAGCCTTGGCACAGTTGGTCCTTAACAAGCAGGTCCACAATTAGTTTTTTTCCCACCCAAATTTTATAGCATATAATATGTGGTAAAAAAATAAAATAAATAAACGTTATAGCTTGGGTCAGTATTACAATAGAGATGTAGTGTTTGTTTCATATTGTTGCCACATTCTGCGACTCATAACTTTATTTTTCCATCCATGGATCATCCTAAGGTTTTGTTTTTTTCTGCTGGTCCTAAAGATAAGTCATCAAATAATAAGTCCCAGAAAACTTCCTAAAATTATGTCTATAAATAAAGACTATGATATACATTCTGTTCACTATGTAGGCAGCTGCTAAAGTCATTGTAAAAATGGGTTTAATAATAAGGTCTCCAATATACTATCACAGTAAAAATTTCACTTTCAGCTTGAAAAAATGCAATGTTTGCCATAAATGTCTAAAAAGAAGTAGGTTTCCCTGGGACCCCCACATATCAGCTCATACTAAAGAGTGTTGCACAGATGCAATGGCCACTCATTTACCTCCAGGATGCAACAGTCTCATCGATCAGAAAGAGTAACATGTCATACATTTCTATAATGGATGTAACCCTTTAAACCTCAGATCATAAAAACACCATGTCTTGTTTTAAATTAGCACTTTATATAACCATATATGGCTTCACTTAACACAAGTTTAACACATTACAATAAATTATATAAACAAATCAAATCCATTTTATACCTTTGCAATTTAAAAATCAGTTTACAATAAAACACATGGAGTTTCTTCCCTTTTCAGAACTAAAGCTATTGCAATGTTCACCAAAAGCTACATTTTACGTTATTGAGACTATGTTTTTAGCTGTGGCAAATAAAGTCTGACTGGTAACTGTATATGTTAATATACAATAGCCTGTTAGATAAAATACCAATCATACCGGCTGTATCATCATACAACTATTGCAGAAACAGCTTTAACCAATTCAGAGTAGAAGCATTTTTGTATCCATATACTTTTGCTGATAAATTGTAAAAATATACAAATGCCATAGCATCTTAATTACTCTTTACTAGTGTTTCAATAGAATTTTTTTTTTAATTATTGTTATCTTAATTTTTTTTCCTCCATACAGTGCCCCTCAAAAGTCACCAAACCCTAGAAATATGCCCTAGTTACAGGGTAAATCCAACCTATTAGGGTTGGTTCACACTACTGTTATTTTATTTAATGTCCATTATGCTCATCCATCTCAAGATGACAGCCACAGATATAAAACCACAGATGCAGACAGTGCCGCGTCTGCCTGGTGTTCATCTGTGTTCACCCATAGATATATAAGCTTTCTTCCATTACAAAAGAAAACATGATGGAAGAATGTGTCCACTGCGTTTTTACATTATAGTCAATGTACACGGAAGCAGAAGGATTGGACTCTGTATCCGTTACTGTACTACCAATAATGTCCATAGCTGGTATCCTATGATGGATGAAAGTAGTGTGTAGTGTGTGAACATACCTAGATAGCAGCAATCACTTCCTAGTACTGGCATGCTAGTTATCTCCTGACTTGAAAGCTACATATGTGAAAACAGTCACTATGTTTTCTTTAGACTCCCCCAAGAACAGCCCTTGTAGAGACCTGACAAACAGGCAGCTGTCTAAAGTCTGTGCCATAAATATATTATGGCACGGAGTCTAGAGATCTTGATCACCTGTCAAAAAGTTATCATGAGAATTTGTAACTAAAACAAAATATCCACATAATAAATGTAGCCTCAACTGCTGTACCCAGGCATGCAAAAAAAAAATAAAAAAAATGGATCACTATTTTGCCAAAAGGCACAAGGTCACTACATTGTTCTTAGCAGGAGTTTGCAAGAACACCTCAATTTACAGTGACGGACTCTCTTTGAAATGTGCACCTTTTTCTTCTTCTGACATGGGATAGCAGCATATCAAAAGGTACTTTGTGAAGTAGTCTGATAACTTGAAGTCAAGGCCCAATAACATAGCTTACAGATAAGAAAATGAGTTACTCCACAAGCTTGTCATACCAATGTCCCACCAACAGTGATGCCATCTTTTGGCATGTAAGAGGGTGGAGGGAGGAAAAAAAATGAACAAAACACTGTACATAGTATCAACACTATATGTTCGTTTACATTTATGTGCACAGCAAACCTATAAACTGCAG